>NC_091456.1:11146449-11383949 GCF_027789765.1 Dendropsophus ebraccatus | reverse complement strand
AGTCATAGTAACCCAACTGGTTACACCCTATACATAGGATAGGGAATGACTATCTGGTCAGGTCTGACCCTCAGGACTCCTCCACAAATGTCCAGAACAAGAACCCATGCGTCTTGCAGGACACACGCCTACACTTCCTACTAGTGACAGCAATCCGGCCAGTTCCCCAGCTCCTGCAGAACATTGCATAACACTAGCAGCTGTATTCTGCTCCTCTGCCAACACATCTCATTCTTCCCTAAATGCCCCCCTACCTATGTATAGGGTGGGGATCCTTGGCTTTCCAGCTGTTGCAAAACAGCAACTCCCAACTTTGGCTGTCCAGACATGATGGGAGTTGTAGTTTTGCAACAGCTGGAGAGCCAAGGTTCCCTACCCCTGAGCGAAAGATATCGATGACCAACAGCAGGCAGACGAGAATTAAGTTGCAATTTCTATAGCTAAAAGCAGACCGTGCTTTGAAAGCTTTGGCTGTGCAGGCATGATGGGAGTTGTAGTTTTGCAACAGTTGGAGGGCCAAGGTTTGCTTTGAAACATCATGCAAATCCCTAGAGGCGACGCCTTGGGTCTGACTACAGCTGCGGTTATGCAACAAGACTGCAACTGGGCTCCTCTGGAATACTGATCAGCATCGGCTCTCTGCCGCTGAGCACAGGTTACCAGCTTACATAGTCAGGATTAGGGCAAGACGGCCAGGCCGCTCAGATATGAACATGAAAAGCTCATCAGGCTTCTATAGGTTTAAAATTCTTCTCTGCCACGTGAACGCAGAGCATCGCACCGATGGGTACACGGCAAACATACAAAACATATTCAATTCCAGCTTACCCTGCAGCACATACAGAAAAAGCTCATCTTGGGGGGGGGGGGGGGGGGGGAAGGGGTTCTTTTCTATTCTGACAAAGAGCATCTCATTTCTACTTAGGATTCAGCGAGAGATGGAAGCAGAAATTGCCCATTCATCCATGACTCGCTTAACAAGGCGAAGCACCACAGGCGCTCCTGACTGGCGAGATGATGAAGGCTGAAGTCTCTTATCCTGCCAGAGGAACACGATGTCTCGCTCACATTCAAGGTGACATTGATAAAGCAAGCAAAATGTTACCGTCATGCTCCTGCCACATAAAACCGTAAGAAACGTCTGTATTACCACGGCATAAGAGTCTACTGATACACTGCTCAACAGAACAGCACAACCGAACCACTTGTAATGGGGTTAAAGGGGTATTCCACTGAAACATAACTTTTGATATGTTGCTGCCCATGGTGAGACTAACACTTCATTCCATACTTATCTATTCAGTCTTCTTCCACAAGTTCTGAGCTGCTGCTTTCTGTTTAAGACACAAGAATCTGTGTGTGAGCTTTTCTCTGTCTCCCCCCTACCTAGAAACGGCTGTTGTAAACAAGTCCCTGGCAGGCTTTATCTGTAACATTGCAGCTTCTTTGTTATGCTGGTAGATATAATCACAGTAAGTTCATTAACAACTTAACCTCGGATCAACCCTCCTCGCATTACAAAGAAGCTACAATGTTGCAGATACAGACTGCCAGGGACTTGTTTACATCAGCTGTCTCAGAAAGGAGGGGGGAGGAAGGAGAGACAGGGAAAAAGCTCTCACAGATTTGTGTCTTCAGCAGAAAGTCGCAGCTCAGAACTGGGGGAAGGAGACTTCATAGATAACAAGTAGGGAAGGAATCGTTAGTCTCACCATGGGCAGCAATATATTAAAAGTTATGTATAATTAGAAGGCTCCCTAGCAATACCCCCCCCCCTTTTTTTCTTTTTTTTTTTTTTATATATAGTTGTGAATTGATGAATTTAACACTAAATGAAGGAATAATGTATATAATGTAAATATCGTAATATAAATGAGTCAGTTATACATAGAAAACACTTTTTATAAGATGGTTAAAATTCATAAACACATATGCAGCTGTAAACATATACTTCCTAAGACAAACGTGAGTTTGTATGTTATAGTTCTTAATGCAGACAGGGTAAGTTTGTACTTCATAAAGTAGGACTTTGGTCCGTATGCGACTTTGCAGGGCCCTTGCAAGTCGCTATGATTTATGACCGCTCTGCTTGCTAGTTCTGACCACTGTGTTTGCATTATAATGGTAACGAGGAATGATTACCATTATAACGCAAGCACAGTGGTCAGAACTAGTATAACCTAAGCAGAGCGGTCATAAATCATAGCGACTTGCAAGGGCCCTGCAAAGTCGCATACGGACCAAAGTCCTACTTTATGAAGTACAAACTTACCCTGTCTGCATTAAGAACTATAACATACAAACTCACGTTTGTCTTAGGAAGTATATGTTTACAGCTGCATATGTGTTTATGAATTTTAACCATCTTATAAAAAGTGTTTTCTATGTATAACTGACTCATTTATATTACGATATTTACATTATTCCTTCATTTAGTTTTAAATTAATCAATTCACAACTATATCTAAAAAAAAAAAGAAAGGGGGGGGGGGGGGTATTGCTAGAGAGCCTACTAATTATACATTTACCTATTATTTTCGGTTTGGTGCCAACCAAGTAGTGCACTCGCCATACACCACCACCATAACTGTACTATTAGGTCAAGTTCCTACACTAGAATTTGTATATTAAAAGTTATGTTTGAGTGGAATACCCCTTTAAAGGTGTATTTGCTGGGACTACATGCAGATTCTGGCTGTGAGTTGCATAAATAAAGATCATCGTTCTGCACTGTATCACAGACGAGGAAAGTCAGGTGTCACACACACACACACACACACACAAAGTGGCAGCAAACACAACCTGACAGTCACAGGAAATCCAAGATGGAAGTAACAGTCGTGGCCAGTCGCAATGTGACCCTATTCACAGACATTAGGTGTGACACTATGCAAACAAAGTGCAAAAGGATAATCTCTGGTCACACAAACCCTATAACAAAATTGCTATAGCGCCATTCTAACTCCATCTTAAAGGGGCACCCCATTTTCAATGAACATGTGATGATACTTGCTTTGTCACCTCTCCATTAAAATCAATCGTATTCTAGAAATTCTGTGATCTCATTTGCTCCCTTTAAGACTTATATTTCTACAGCACAGCTAGCACCACAACTTCTTAAAGGGGTACAAGGAAATTTTTTTTTTTTCATATTAACTGGTGCCAGAAAGTTACACAGATTTGTAATTTACTTCTGTTTAAAAACCTCCAGACTTCTAGTACTTATCAGCTGCTGTATGTCCTGCAGGAAGTGGTGTATTCTCTCCAGTCTCACACAGTGCTCTCTGCTGACACCTCTGTCCATGTCAGGAACTGTCCAGAGCAGGAGAGGTTTTCTATGGGGATTTGCTGCTGCTCTGGACAGTTCCTGACATGGACAGAGGTGGCAGCAGAGAGCACTGTCTGAGACCGGACATACAGCAGCTGATAAGTACTTAAAGAGTCACTGTCGTATTTTATTTTTTTGCAGAAATCAATAGTCCAGGCGATTTTAAGAAACTTTGTAATTGGGTTTATTAGCCAAATCTGCCATTATCTGCATGTAAAAAGCCTTTTCCCAGGTCCCCCCCCTCCTTCCTCTTTTTCATCCACTCTGAAAAATCTGAAAATTGTGACTTGTTGCAGGAGACGTCCCCTGTCTGCTCTAGGGAGAGGGGAGGGGGGAGGAGGAAGGAGGGAGTTAGCCGGCAGCAGAAAGCAGATAACAGAGGATTACAGGCACGGAGCTGGGTGACAGCTGTAATCCGAGCTCAGACAGGTCACTGGTGACTGTCACAGGAGATATCCCGTGAGGGATTTGTAGATTAACTCTTTGTTGTCCTGTTTTGGTCTTTTCTTTAGCTCTCTCCATAGGAGAACAATGAAGACAGGGGGGAGAGCTTCAAACTGCTTTTTCATGATAAAAATGCATTTTTCGGATAATAAACCCAATTACAAAGTTTCTTAAAATCGCCTGGACTATTGATTTCTGCAAAAAAAATAAAAAAATTCACGACAGTGACACTTTAAAGACTTCAGATTTTAAATAGAAGTCATTTACAAAATCTATGTAAACTTTCTGAAACCAGTTGATCTGAAATAATAACTTAAAAAAAAAAATCACTGGAGTACCCCTTTAAGTCTCAGCCATTATCTTAACACATCCATCAATTCAGAGCTATTTTTGTAAAAGCCCCTTCTACTTTACTGATCACTGAACACATTTCCTCAAAGGTAAAAGGATGATGTGGTTTCTTACCCTACAGACTGACATCTGGTTAGTGGTTAGGGTACCGGTCTTGTCGGAGCAGATAACCGATGTACAGCCCAATGTTTCCACTGACGGCAAGCTCCTGACTATTGCATTTTTCTTTGCCATTCTTCTTGTACCCAAAGCCAAACAAGTGGTGATAACCGCAGGCAAACCCTCCGGAATAGCAGCAACGGCCAAGGCAACAGCAATTTTAAAATAGTATATGGCTCCTCTTATCCAGGAGCCCCCGTGCACAGGATCATTGAAGTGTCCGATGTTTATGATCCACACAGCGATGCAAATCAAGGAGATGACTTTAGAGAGCTGCTCCCCAAACTCATCCAGCTTCTGCTGCAGAGGAGTCCTCTCCTGTTCTGTAGCCACCATTTCATCACGAATCTTGCCAATTTCGGTGTTGACGCCAGTCGCCACTACTACACCGATGGCTTTACCAGCAGCAATATTTGTACCCTGATAGTGGGGGAAAAATAAAATCATTAGGAACTAGTACACAGGATTAAAAAGGGAACTCCAGCTAAATATTTTTTCTTTCAAATGAACTGTCATTTATACAGATTTGTAATTTACTTCTAATTCAAAAATTTCAAGTTTTCTAGTACTTATCAGCTGCTGTATGTCCTGCACAAAGTGGTGTATTCGTTCCAGTCTGACATGGTGCTCTCTACTGCCACCTCTGTCCATGTCAGGAACTGTCCAGAGCAGCAGCAAATCCACATAAAAAAAAAATCTCTTGCTCTGGACAGTTCCTGACATGGACAGAGGTGGCAGCAAAGAGCACTGTGTCAGACTGGAATGAATACACCACTTCCTGCAGGACATACAGCAGCTGATAACTACTGGAAGACAGGATATTTTTTAATGGAATTACACTGGTAACTTTCTGAAACCAGTTGATCTGAAAGTAAAAAAGTTTCGCCGGAGTACCCCTTTAAGGATTTTAGGACTGAACCATGTAAAAGGTTTACTTACAGAAAACAGCATGTTCTTTTTATCCTGATTTACAGCTCGAGGATCAGGAACCGGGTCAGTGTGCTTGATGACGGACACAGACTCCCCTAAAAAATAACCAGCGGGCATTGGACCAAGATTACACCATATAACTAAATATATAAAATACTAAAGGAGCTGCATTTATCATTAAAAGGGGTCACCCCACTTCTGGTATAAGTGGCGTTTTCTGCCTGTATTTACAGTAACCCCACAAATCTACCACAATGTCACACTGTTTCCATTGACTTTCTTATATCATGGACAGCTGCCTAACAAATTTTCCCTTGAAGGGGTGGTGTCACGAAACAAAGAAGCTAAAATTACATGTGTACCACATACATATATGTAAAAGGAGAACAAGCATGCTGTTTTTAGTAAAGTAACTTGCATCTCTGTACCATTTTTCTTCCCCATGGATCTATTCAGTCCCTGGTTTCCTCTCTGTAAAGTGAAAACCAACAGCCAGTACTAATGGGACAGATGATGTGACTGCGATTGAATTGGGCATGAGTTACCCAAGACAGTCGATGCCTGGCAGGACGTTACCAAGGGCAATGGGTAATTAAACAAAGCAGCACATGGGGGATTAGCAACTCTATCAACAAATACATTTTAAGAAATGCTTCTAAAATCGGATATATGTTTCACTTTAAACAGTATCTTATTTTTGTACCACGTAACCCATTTACACTGTATGATACATACCGGTGAGGATTGACTGGTCTACTCTCAGGGTTGTAGACTTGATAGAAGTTAGCCGGATGTCTGCTGGGACTTTGTCTCCAACTAGAACAACATAATAACACATTAATAACACAAAGTAAAGGGACTGCAACATCTAAACACAGATTGAAAGTGAATTTTAATACTGCAATTACGGTGGTATGCAAGCATAAAAAATAAAATTAATAAAAATAATAATAAAAATATTAATAATAAATTATATATATATACATACACACATACACATATATACATGCAGCCCAGTCTCTGTACAGACCAGGGGTAGGGAACCATGGCCCTCCAACTGTTGCGAAACTACAACTCCCATTATGCCTGGATGATGAGAGCTAAAGCTTTGGCTGTCCAGGCATGATGGGAGTTGTAGTTTTGCAACAGCTGGAGAGCCATGGTTCCCTACCCCTGGTCTATACAATACTGTTAGACTCAACCTCATATTAGCAAGGACACTCACACAGCTTAAAGTTCCAGTGAACGTTTCAGGGCCATCACATTTTAAAGCGAACATGTCACCTAAATTTCATTTTACCGATTGGAATCAGATACTAAAAATTGTTCTTTTATTCTAATCTGTTTCTATTTTATGACTAACTTTTATTTATTTCACATTTTGTACATTGTTATGGGGACTGCCATATGGCCTGCTTTACAGTAAGACTCATGGACATAGATGACAATAGAGACTGTCCCCTGAATGTGAAACATTACTGAGCACGCTCTGTGACCTGTGAAGAAGTCATTCCACAGGGAGCTGCTATTATCTACTGGTGTCACATGACTGCAATGCTGTCTCAGCTTAGTTTTAGCACCAGTGGTGAAAAGAAAAATGCAAGATTTCAGGATTATTTTATACTACAGCAGAAAAATGGAAAATTAGAAAAAAAACATTACCAACAATTCTTAAAAATAATATGCCTAACATAAAAACTTTATTTAAACAAAAAGTCATTTTCTAATGACACTGTCCCTTTAAGGGCCATTGGTTTCTGACGTTTGCCTGTATGCAGAAACTGATGGGTCACCCATTACCTATGTCACTGGTCCATTAATTAGCAATGGCAAGTCTGGGGTCCTTTGTTATCGCCACAGACTAAAGCACCTTAAGGGTTAAACCAAGAGCGGCACCCTCTCCAGTCACAGCCAGGCTCCGGTGTGATCGCTGTATACAGCTACGTTGTGCAGTCAGAGTGATGTACGTGCATGGTTTTCCTCAATGTGGGGGGGGGGGGGGGGGGCATTTATCACAATTACTGGAATATTAACCTTTCATCTTTACACAACTTTCCCTCCAGTTTTAACTGTGCGGCAGAAACAAAAAGGCTGGCATGGTGAATGTAAGGCGGCTGCACCATAGGGAGCTGCCTGTGCTGGCGGTCCCTGCTGGGAGTCCTTATGCAATTAGAAGTAATAGCTTGTTTTCAGGTTTACCTTCTTACCAGGTTAAATAAAACACCTACGAGGCAACTAGATGACAGTGGATCTTGTATAAATATTCAGAGGGAAAACAAACGTCAGCCGGGGTCATGTGACCGACAAGGCGACTTTAAGGGTCCATCCACGCGTACAGGATCCGCTGCAGATAGCAATGTAACTAAATGATGGAACACAGAATCAGATCGGCTGCGGATCCTGGACAATGTGAATGAACTCCAAAGGGTTAAAGAATACAAGTCCTCAGAATCAATAGAACAGTGCGATCTTATTCTGGAATATGCGCTGTACTGAGGTCACCGGGTAAAAGGCAAGAACATCTCCAAGGGCGTGCAAGGACTGACGTCTTTCCATATGCAAGATTTTACAACATACAGAACATTAAAACCACCAAATTAAAATGGTGTGGGACCACTTGATGTCACCAAACAGCTCTAACCTGTTAAAGGGGAACTCTGGTTAAGAAAGATTCAACCCTGTTCAATCCCAACCCGTAATCTAAGCTTGTGTGTAATAGGTTTTTATTACATGAATTAATCTGTGTCTGCAGCACATCCTGACTCACTTCCCGGTTCACTCTGTCTCCACTCCTCTGTCTTCCCCCTCCCTTCTGAGACAGAGGTCACATGATCTTCTGTTACCAGGACAGCTGTAACACATCTGTAATCCCTCAGAGTGATCACCTGGCCAATGGCAGGGAAACAACAGCCTCTCCTGAGTAGTATAGGGGAAAGGAGATACTTTATCTATGTAGATAGATCCAAAGATAGATAGAGATACTGTGTAAAGCAGAGGCAAATGGAGACAGTGTTGAGCAGATACTACAAGACGTGGGGGGGGGGGGATAAAGGCTGAAGGTTTCAAGCAATTGGTGGAGGATAGTTGAGTGCACTTTTTAGTGCATTTTTTTAATGGTATCACTGGAATAAGGCTAGGTCCACCCTACGTTTTTGCAATCCATTTTTTTTATCCATTTTTGGAGAAAAAAATGAAGGGCTGAAAAACAGATGCAGTTGTGTGCATGAGTTTTTCCATTGACTTCAAGTATAAAAAAAAATTGATCAAAACGTTTTTTTTTTTTTTTAAATGTACACAAAAGTATGGTCAGCCACGCTTTTGTGTAATTAAAAAAAAAACCATCTGTTTTTTTATTTTTTTATAATGGAAGTCAATAGAAAAACGGATGCACACAACTGCATCAGTTTTTTCCATCGGTTTGCAAAAACGTAGTGTGGACCCAGCCTAACCCTTTAAAAAGGTATGGAGTAAAAATATATTAAAAAAAATAATTATATCTATATATCATGGGTTCTATGGCACCAAAATGTTAGCCTGTAAGTTGTGAGATGCCACCTCAATAGATCAGATTGGTTTCTCTAACTTATCTCACAGATACTGGACTAGGTTGAATTGGGCCAAGTCATATTGCTCTCCCACTCCAGAGTCCTCTCTGCAGCGTGGCAGGACACATTATCCGCTGCCATGAAAGGATGCATTTTGTTGGCAACAATGTTCAGGTGGGTGGTAAGTAATTTCCACATGAGTGAATGCCAGGACCCAAGGTTCCTTAGCAGAATATTTCCCAGAGAATGACAATGTCTCTGCCTGCCCAGTGACGCAGATGCACCTGGATCTTCAAATAAGGTTAAATGAAAGGTGATTCACCAGGTTAGGTTACCGCTGCTCTATGGGCCAGTTCTGAGGCTCATATGCCCATCGTAGGCAACATCGCTAAAATTGTGATATAGTAATAGGTCAGTGAGGGTGGACCAGATGGGCAAAGCTTCCCAGTAGCTGCTCTGCCAGCTGTCCTTCCTCTTGGTAGGTTGCAGCCAGAGTATTCTAAAAACACCCCACAAGATTTGCCATTTTGGAGATACAGTAAATAGCTGTCGCCATCACTATTTTTAACTCTACACATCCCCTTTTTCCCAGCACATCAACTTTAAATTGGTACTCCAGCAAAAAAAAATTTCCCTATAAATCTACTGGTGCCAGAAATTTGTAATTTACTTCCGTTAAAAATAATCTCCAGCCTTCCAGTACTTATCAGCTGCTGTATGTCCTGCAGGAAGTGGTGTATTCTTTCCAGTCTGACACAGTGCTCTCTGCTACCACCTCTGTCCATGTCAGGAACTGTCTAGAGTTGCAGCAAGTCCCCATAATCTCTCCTGCTCTCCAGACAGGAAAGAATACACAACTTCCTGCAGGACATTCAGCAGCTGATAAGTAAAGGAAGACTTGAGACTTTAAAATTACAAATCTCTGGCGCTTTCTGCTACCAGTTGATTTGAATGATTTTTTTTTTGTAAACTACCCTGTACTGGGAGACGAGATTTTTTTAATAGAAGTAAATTACAAATCTCTGGCACGTAGTGGTGTCAATTGATCTGAATTTTTTAATGTATTTTTTTTTTGCTGGAGTACGCCTTTAATAATAATAATTCATGTTTGCTTCACCTCTCAGAGTGTTTTTAATGTTATGGCTGATGTTTGAAAGTGATCGGTTTATGAAGTTTGTTTGAAATGTTAAAAAAAATAAATTCACACAAAAGACCCAACAATGTAACAATTGTAGAAACATCCAAGGCAACAAGGACTTCACATTTATGTAAATGGTAACAGGGTCCAGGATGGTCGGCAGAATGGACATGGCAGGAGCCATCTATCACAGTCAGTCAGTTTCATCGCTGTCACAAAAGGCAAACTTGTTTCGACACACAAATGTCATTGGCATAGGGCCTAGAATTCCATTTGGAGATATGCATCCCGGTGTGAAGTGCTCCAACTCCCTACATGGACATCTCTCTACAAATTCTATGGCAAAGTCCATACAATACTAAACAGGAGGGATGTAAGGAACAGGCTCCGCATACATCAGCTACGTAACATGAGTGCTGTAGACCTACCATAAACTGCTCCTAAAAGCTATCTGACATTTATAGACACATAAAACCTTGTAACACAGCAAAATCATCAATGGAAAACATACGCTGCATGCTCTGCCCCGAGCCAATAATCACGGCTACAGATGGGACGATGCAAACAACGGCCATTTCACTGGACTGAAACCCATCACATCAGTATTAACGGGGTAGTTAACCAAAATGTTTTTTTCTTTCAAATCTGGTGCCAGAAATTTGTAATTTACTTCTATTTAAAAAAAATCTCCATGTTTCCAGTACTTATCAGCTGCTGTATGTCCTGCAGGAAGAGGTGTATTCTTTCCAGTCTGACACAGTGCTCTCTGCTGCCCCTTCTGTCCATGTCAGGAACTGTCCAGAGCAGCAGCAAATCCCCATAGAAAACCTCTCCAGCTCTGGACAGTTATTGACATGGACAGAGGTGTCAGCAGAGGCAACTGTGCCAGACTGGAAAGAATACACCACTTACTGCAGGACATACAGCAGCTTTTAAGTACTGGAAGATTTACTAGAATTACAAATTTCTGACTTTCTGGCACCAGTTGATTTGAAGGAAAAAAAACAAAAAAGGTGGACTACCCCCCTTTGTCAAGTCAAACAACTGTAAATCACTTTGTTTACGAAAAAAGAAATCTTAACCCTAGAGGTGGGGAGAGAGAGAACACTAATTTTGTCCACGCTGCATCCTACATCTCTGCTATATACTGTGTGTGTGTTACTAGGCCAATTCTGTCTCCAGTAACAGGCAGGACACAGGTGGGTGCAGGGCTTACCCACTGCCAAGTATGAGACTGGGCTGAGTACATGTAAGCTGCAAATTTGCTTGCCTTCTCCAAAAGAACTACACTTTCACTGAAAGGTAAATCAAGGCTTCCCTCTCATCTTGGCAGCAGTTCAAGCCTTGCTATAATCCCTTCCCTGCTTTGATGCTGCCGTATCATTTGTGCTCACACAGCACCCTGCAAACCAGTTTGTGTTTAACACGTACATCTATACCATTGTACTGTAAATCACATCCACTGTGACAGCACTTTCACCAACACTAAGCCACAGCATAGAGAGGTTCAAGTGCTGTGCTTTAATTGGCCAGACAACTAAAGGAAATGAAGCACCTGTGCAAGCACTACAGGCACAAAGACCAGCTCTGAAGTCACCCCTGAAATGGCGAGAATACAAAAATACCTGTGCACCATGGACAGTAACAGTAAAAAGAGAGCACCTTGTTCCCTTAGGCGGCATGCCCATATCTGTAATATACGGGCCGCAAGCTGACTGTATATCACGGACTGCACTCTTCACCTCTAATGGAACTCTCAGCAGGAGGATTTATTATGATGCCGGGAGCTCCAAGCTCCTGTACTGACACAGCCCCATCAGTTCAGCAGCACAGCACTATTGCTGTTACTCTAAATAAATCATGATGCAGAGAGTTCCATAAGAGGTCTAGAACGCAGTCCGTGACATACAGTCAGCTTGCAGGTTCTGGTAAAATGACAGGTACAGGTGAACAGATGACAAACAACCAACTTACCGGCAACTTCCACAATGTCACCAGGGACAATATCTCTGGCTTTAATCCTCTGGACACTTTTCCGGTCCTGTCGGTAAACTTTGCCCATTTCGGGCTCATACTCTTTGAGCGCTTCTATGGCATTTTCAGCATTTCTTTCCTGTTAAGGAAAAAAACAGATGACTGCAGCAAAGTGACATTTTAAAGTGAAAGATTTTTTAAGATTTAGCCTAAAAATAACCACTGTAAAACTAAACTATCCTCTTCTTTTCCTTCTTGAATGCAGGATTTCCTCCTTCGAGGGAAGGTATTCTCAGTAACACATTCTTACATACCTAAAACATCTACTAAACCCTTATCTTTCCTGGATTTAAATTGCTTGTGCATTACTACAGTCTAATGGTTTTGTACTGGGAGATTTAAAGGGGTACTCTGGAAAATTCCCCCACCCCAAATTTACTGGTGTAAGAAAGTTAGACAGATTTTTAAATTACTTCTATTTAAAAAATCTACAGTCTTCCAGTACTCATCAGCTGCTGTATGTCCTGCATGAAGTTGTGTGGCAGCAGAGAGCACTGTGTCAGACTGGACAGCATTCTACTGCTCCACTACTACTGCACCACTTCCTGCAAGACATACAGTAGCTGATAAGTACTGGAAGACTGGAGATCTTAAGGCTAAATTCACACAGGCGGATCCACCGGGAGTCTCACGTACGAAATCCGCAATACACGTATTAATAATAAGAAGAAGAATAAGTGTACGGCGGATTTTGTGTGTGAGACTCCCTGCGGATCCGCCCATGTGAATTTACTCTTAAAGGGGTTATCCAACGCTACAAAAACATGGTCACTTTCCCCCTACTGTTGTCTCCAGTTTGGGTGGGGTTTTGAAACTCAGTTCCATTGAAGTAAATGGAGCTTAAGTGCAAACCGCACCTGAACTGGAGACAACAGTAGGGGGAAAAGTGGCCATGATTTTGTAGCGCTGGATAACCTCTTTAAATAGAAGTAATTTACAAGCCTCACTGACAAATATACCATACTGTCAACAGAATATTTTTTATTTTTTTAACACCAAGGCAGACAGGCTTTAGTCACAGTCGCAATAATTTTGGCATGACCTACATCCAAAGACTTTAGGTAAACCTCTGCTATAGAACCCAGTGTAAAGCACTTATGACTAATGGATGACAGTATATTGGTAGAAGAAAAAAAAAATCTTTAAAAAAAGAAAAATTATAAGCTGGTTTGTGTACACCAAGGATGGGGAACCTCATCCCTCCAACCTGGAAAGCCACAAGCATGATGGGAATTATAGTTGTGCAACAGCTGGAGGGCAGAAGGTTCCCAATCCCTGGTGCACACAAACCCAGTAGCCTCTTACCTCCTTTTACTGGTGCCGGTCTTGTTACACCTTTAAGTTTCGCCATTTTTAAGAATATTCAAACTTATAAAATTAGGAGTGCAATCCCCCCCCCCCAGAGCTCCGTTTAGCCCGCACCCCAGTTCAGATGCTCACACCTACTTATCCATAAGCAGCAGGCTGTAATATGCTTGAGGGCCATCGGGTACTCTGGGGGGTCAAGGAACGGTCCCAGTGATCCCAACCAGTTAATTTGCACATTTTTATAAGATTCAATATCCCTAAACAGCAGCACGTATAAATATAAGACGAACGATGCCAGAAAAAGGTGATTAAGCGGCCACAGGGTTCATATACGTGAACCTGCTGATTTCAACAGTGTGTGAACATAGGCTTTCTGTGTTTGCAATCCACTCCTGGTTTTGGTAAAAAATACTGTGTGGGAACATAGGCTTACAGCAAAGATGGAAGAGAAGAAATGATTGCAAGAGAAGAAACAGGAACACGCTATACTGAAAACTCCAGATCTGCTGAGTCAGCATCAAGCACCATCTGTCACAACATTATGGCAGGATTCAGTCACTCCAATGTGAGAGATAACAAACCCAAGTCATGATTTTTTTATTCCCAATTCACATGTCGGGTTATTTGGGGTTACTGGTACTTAAAGAAAAAAATATATATATAAATTTCAGTATATAAGTTGCAAATCATAGTTTCATTTAGAATGGCCTGACAAATGCCAGAAATACAGAGGCATCTATGAATTAGGGCACATCATATAACCCTATATACTGCATATTAATTAAGAAGTAGTTACGGTTTATACCTGCATGTAGTGCAGCATATGGACTTGTGCAATCTCTCTAGGATAGGGATTACTTTCTATACATACTTTAATAAAAGAATTGTCTATGTGAAATCTACCGCTGCCATTCAGCATTATTCACTCCAATAAGGATGGAGTTGCAATATTGGACAAAGGAAGTGGTGGGGATTTGGCATTAAAATGCACACCACATTGCGTAATGGAACAGAATATACAGTATAATAACCTTGTTTAAGACACCAGGGATCATGGATATGTTGGCTGATTGCAAAACTAAGACTTGTGCAATAGGAAATTGCAGCAATTGCCACAAGGCACTCGGTACACTGACCAGCTTTACTGCACTTTATACCGGTGTAGAATAGATTCCCAGGAAAAGAGACAAGCATACAAACATACATACGTCAGTGTGCTGAAAGTAGTGCAGACCTGTATCCGCTACAGACCTGTTTAGTTAAAGTGTACCCATCATATGGAAATCTGCACAGATCAGTGTGCAGCAGATATTAGAACATGGCATTGCTGTGGATATGTCCCACGCCAACCGAGTTCCGTGCATGAGACACCTCAATCAGAATAAGGCTCATGCACAGGACTCCTCCAGTACTTATCACCTGCTGTAAGTCCTGCAGGAAGTGGTATATTCTTTCTAGTCTGACTCAGTGCTCTCTGCTGCCTCCTCTGTCCATGTCAGGAACTGCCCAGGGCAGGAGAGTGTTTTCTATGGGGATTTGCTACTGTTCTGGACAGTTCCTGACATGGACAGAGGTGGCAGCAAAGAGCACCGTGTCAGACGGGAAAGAAAACATCACTTCCTACAGGGCATACAGCTGCTGATAAGTACTGGAAGACTGGAGATTTTTAAATAGAAGTAAATGACAAATCTTTATAAGTTTCTGACAAAGCTTGATATGAAAAGAAAAAGATTTTCGCCGGATAACCCCTTAAACACGGTCGTCAGATTTGTGTTATGAGGAGTAGAGATGAGTGAATCTCGAGCATGAACCCGAATGCTCTGCATTTGATTACTGGTAGCTGAAGTAGTTGGATGCCACTCTAAGGAATCCTGGAAAACATGGATACAACCTATGACTGTGTTCAAGTTTACCAGGCTGCATCCAACTTGTTCAGCCGCTGGTTACTAAAATGCAAAAACGTTTGGGTCTGGACGAACCAGAGCATGCTGGAGACTGGCTCATGTCTAGTTAGAAGTAAAGGTTCATCCAAATATTAAGTATGGAAATGCAAAGAACTATGGGAAAAAATGCAAAGAGTTTCTGCTGCACAGTACTGTGCCCTGTAAGAGAGCTTGTGTATGTAGCATCCCAAGACTGTAAGCCTGCCACATGTACTAATGAAGCAAATGGTACAGAAAGGTGACCACCACTAGCCCACACATTCACTTACCTGCCACACACCCACAATGGCGTTGGCTACTAATATAAGGAGAATTACAAAAGGCTCTACAAAGGCTGTGATTGTTTCTTCACCTTCCTCAAACCAAGCCAATACCTGCAAAAAAAGAGGAAAATTCATGGTAAACAATGCCCAGACAGTCATCATAAGTCATCTCATACTTCTGCAGTTAAAGGGGTATCCCAGAGACTTTTTTTTCTCAAATCAACTGGTAACAGAAAGTTATACAGACCTGTACATTACTTGTATTAAAAAAACACAATCCACCCTTCCAGTACTTATTAGCTGCTGTATGTCCTGCAGGAAATGGTGTATTCTTTCCAGTCTGACAGTGCTCTCTGCTGCCACCTCTGTCCATGTCAGGAACTGTCCAGAACAGGAGAGGATTTCTATGGGGATTTGCTGCTGCTCTGGACAGTTCCTGAC
Source organism: Dendropsophus ebraccatus (assembly GCF_027789765.1). Classification (NCBI taxonomy): domain Eukaryota; kingdom Metazoa; phylum Chordata; class Amphibia; order Anura; family Hylidae; genus Dendropsophus; species Dendropsophus ebraccatus. The sequence continues at coordinate 11,368,065 of NC_091456.1, read as the reverse complement.
ATGGACAGAGGTGGCAGCAGAGAGCACTATGTCAGACTGGAAAAAATACACCATTTCCTGCAGGACATACAGCAGCTGTTAAATACTGTAAGACCTAAGATTTTTAAATAGAAGTGATTTACAAATCTTGACACCAATTAATTTGACAACAATTTTCCCCCCCTCCAGTGTACCCCTTTAAGCGTCTCGGTTCATTAACTAATACATGAGACCACAGGGACAACTAAACTCAGAGGCAAACATGGGAAAAATCGTTATGGCCGGGCCAATATGGAGGGTGGAATAAATAAATTAGCGCTCTACAGTAAGTGGTCTGCCCTTCGGGGAGAGACAGCTGCAAAGGGCTCCAAAATATAGGAGCTGTAACAATGCAGGAATGGAGCTGTGTTATGTACACAAGATCATAACAAACATGTCCTCAAGTATAAAGTAACTGTGCTTCCCGACGTACAACGCTCCGCTACAGCAAACATTATCAAGGGTTATGGAGGAACTGGAGAAGAAATGCTAAACATGAGAGTGGCGTGCCAAAGGCATCCCCCCCCCCCCCCCCCGCATCTCATCTAGCGGGGACGGAATCCTCACACAGGCCTATGAGAACATGAGCCGGGACGGACTAAACAAGCCAACAACATCCTATAAATTATCCTAGACAGGACGACAGGCCGCACTTCTGTCTATACACAAGGATGAGATACATACATTTCACAGAGTTCCCATGTCCACAATCCATACGTTCCCACCATTAACTAAGCAAGAACACTATAGGTTCCCTGGGGGAAGACAAATATATAAGAGGAAACACAATGTGCCTCGTTGCTCCGGCTCCATGTTTCCGGAATTCTCAAGGACAACGATCTCTAGAAAAGACGACAGCTAAAGGATCCCCATATACTTTGGGCTTTGATTGGCAAAACCCGTCGGTCACGGCTGATTCGGCTGTTAATATAAGGTGTATGGGGCCCATCTAGAACCAACATGTCAGTGGTGATGGGGGTCATCCGTGACGGAAAAATTATCGCTGACCCCCTTAGTTAACAGCTACTTAATGGAAAGGGCTGCATGAAGCTCTGACCACTGGATTATTGAGGCATGTAGTCTATCAGATCGGCACTCGTTTACAGTGTGGATTGAGCCATATAATCCGGCCTTAAAGGAGAAGTTGACCAAAAATTAGTTTCTTTAAAATCCACTAGTGCCAGAGATTAGTGTTTTACTACTATTTAAAAAAAAAAATCTCAAGTTTTTCTAGTAGTTATCAGCTGCTGTATGTCCTGCAGGAAGTGGTCTATTCCTTCCAGTCTTGAGAGCATTAAGGGTTTTCTATGGGGATTTTCTTCTGCTCTGAACACAGATTGGACAGAATACACCACTTCCTGGAGGACATACAGCAGCTGATAAGTACTGGAAGACTGGAGATTTTTTTTTTTTAGAAGAAGTAAATTCCAATCATCTGGAGCTTTATGGTACCAGTTGATTTAGAAGGAAAAAAATATGGTGAACTACCCCTTTAAAGGACACAGATAAATAACTAGCTGAATACGGTCAGGTGTGCAGAACTGATCACATATAGAGGAAGGAAGGGGAGACACTGGCAGACATCTCCAGCACTGTGCATTGAGTGAGATATAATGAAGATCTACTGAGGAATCAAAAGACAATGGAATAAAACACAATGGGGTCAATCCTCTTTTGTCCCAAGAATGGACAGCTGGTGATCTTGACCCCATCCCCCCCCCTACAGATGGCTAACAAAAGCCCCGCACCCCCATCAGGAGCATCTATGCTGACTGCCTAAGGTACTGTACAGAAATAATCCAGGATACTGGCTATCTCCATGGATTAGGAATACCCTCACAATAACCATGTGGCAATTCATCCCACTTTTAGTCTTATCCTGTAAGAGTCACTGACTTCTAAGAACAGGTCGTAGCACCGGTTACACTGTATGCATGAGCTCAAACCGTGTCTGATATGCTGTGGGGTCCCTGCCCAATGGTGATCATGTGTCATTTTTTAGAAAAAGGAATAAAGCTCCTTCCTTTACAAGTGCTGGATCCCCCTGAAATACGAGGGCACCGTGGGACATACAACTTCTCAGGTTATCCATAGTATGCACTAGACATAGCTGGATGGAAAGTTAAAGGGGTTTAAACCATGGCCACTTTCTTCCAGGGACAGCACTGCTTTTGTCTCCAGTTCAGGTCTGATTTGCAATTAAGCTTCAATGGAACGAAGTTGCAAAACCTGCACCCAAACTAGAGACAAAAGTGATGCTGTCTCTGGAAGAAAGTGGCTACGTTTTTCCAAAGCTGGATAACCGCTTTAAAAACTGCAACTGTGATGCGAGATATCCCCTCGTCCATCCTACAGAACAGGCAGCATGTTACAGTCGGCATCCAGGGAGCCTTGCATCTGCTCGGGCTATTCCTCTAGATCCTGCGGCCACAGAGTAACAGGAATACAAATACTGCAGCTTCCATCCAGAGTGCAGAAGCATCCAGAAATATTTGTGCCCGTCACAGCACAACCAAACAAGGCCCCACATCAGGAATAAGTAACTAGTGCTGCTCCACCACTACAGCTACTTATCCATTTTGGTAAGAAAATAAAACTGCAATGAAGAAGAAACGCATGCTGTCCTGTTCATAGGAGGCAGACGCAACGTTCCTCTCTGTGTGCTAAATTTCTTGAGAAGTTGCTTATTGCTCAAAGCCATTTCATTTCCAATGGGCAGGGATACATTACAGAATACCATATTATTGGGGGGAATGATCAGAGGCAATGTGAGTAAATATGACTTTACTAAAAGAGTAGTAGATACTTGGAAGAAACTCCCAGCAGATGTGGTTGGTAAATCTACAATAACAGAATGTAACCTGCCTGGTATATACATATATCTATCCTAAAATAATAATAATAATAATAATAAGGGAAATACTAACAGGGCGACTAGATGGAGCAGGGTTTTTTTTAAAATATTGTATGTTTCTAGGTGTTTCCAAACAATCTGTCATCCTGCTGATTGGGGATAACTTTCAAGTTGGGGGATAGCCCTTTCAATGGAAGGTAAAGTTAACACTAGATCTATTGTTCCCCACGAACAATTCCCTCTGGGTAAATAAGAGCTGCAGCAAGTGATCCTCAGGCGTGCTGCAAAGCATAGTAAGTATATCCTTAGACAACCATAAAGCAGTACCGATCCAGAAAGCCAATATGCAGTATCTGAAGATGCCTGAAATCTACAAGAACTGAAGCACTGTACACAATCCGATCACAAACTATTGTGAAATCTTTTAAGCAATGTGCTCGAACAACAACTAGGAACTTTTACACTCCGCACTCCTGCCCTGTCAGTAAGATGTATAACTGTTTACATTACAACACAAGCCGACCTGTTTGCCTAGTGTGACCCGGCTGCATGCTGCGCGCTCTGTTGGGGCAGCCTGCAGGTAGCTACAGCCGTTGGGACGGAGGGATAAAAGCCTTACATGACTGCAGCATATTATCCGTGCCATGTCTGGTAACAGATGCTATCTCTTCTGGGCCCAGGAGGAATATATTATTCCAAATCTCCCCTTCATTAAAGGTCAGTTACTAAATTTGGTCAAGAACTGAGTCACCTCTGCCACCAATTGTCATTCGACTTGGAGCCACTGGGAAAAGAGTATTACGTAGAGAAAGGACAAGAGAGTCAGGGTCACATTAGTTCTCCATGCTTTCACAGCTGGCCTTAAAGGGGTACTCCGTTTTTTTTTCTTCTTTCAAATCAACTGGTGTCAGAAAATATAGATTTGTAAAATGCTTCTATTTATCTTCCAGTACTTATCAGCTACTGTATATCCTGCAGGAAGTGGTGTATTCTTTCCAGTCTGACATAGTGCTCTCTGCTGCCACCTCTGTCCATGTCAGGAACTGTCCAGAGCTGCAGCAAATCCGCATAGAAATCCTTTCCTGCTCTGGACAGTTACTGACATCGACAGAGGTGGCAGCAGAGAGCACTGCGTCAGACTGGAAAGAATACACTACTTCCTGCAGGACATACAGCAGCTGATAAGTACTTGAAGGCTTGAGATTTTTTTAAGTAAATTACAAATCCATAACACTCTCTGACACCAGTTGCTTCAAAAGGAGGCACGCAACTTCTAGATCAGGGTTGTCAAACTTGGGCCCTCCAGCTGTCGCTAAACTACGATTCCCATCATGCCTGGAAAACCAAAGCTTTAGCTGTCCAAGCATGATGGGAATTGTAGGTTTGACACATTTGTTCTAGATCAATAGTGACCACCAACTGATGTATTCTGCCCATCCTTCCACATACAGATTATCTGCACTATCCACACTTCATCTACACAATATATACTAAACCGGCTTTAGATGTGCAGTACATCTTCTATCAGTCACTTCAGGCTGTAGTAACATTCAACATAATAAAATCCCTGGTCCCTATCTTATATCTCCATCTTTAGTGTAAAGTTGCAAAACTACAACTCTCATCATGCCTGCACAGCCAAAGCTAAAGCTTTGGCTGTCCAGGCATGATGGGAGTTGTAGTTTTGGAACAGTTAAAGAGCCAAGGTTCCCTACCCCTGGTGTAAAGGATAACAACTCTAAAACATGTACTGTATATACACCGCTCTATAAATGTCCCAAATACAAGACTAATAATAGGATTCAGTATATACTTACAAATGATATACAGGCAGCAAGTAACAAGATTCTAACTAGTAAGTCTTCAAACTGTTCAATCACCAATTCCCATAGTGTTTTCCCTAAGGAAAGAGAAAGGAAAACTTGTCACATTGAGTGGCACAAATACAGGGAGGTCTGGTCGGACATCACAAGGGGCACGTACCTTCTTCTGCAGGTAATTCTGATGTGGTCGGTGATCCAGGAGCATGTGCGGAGAGAGGAGGGAGGGAGAGAAGAGGAAACCATTAGTATCAAATGTTTATATAAAACACAAGACAGTTGTGTAAATATTCCAAGGTAGGGAAGCGATCCTGACAGCGCCGCGCCAAAGAAATCCACTCCCATGACTCAGCGCCGGCCTACAACTACAAGCAGCACTGCTGCCATGCTGGATGGATCCTGCTGCCCTGCACTTACTCTACATGCCCGGCTCTAGAGACGCAGTCCAGGGATGTTAGTCATAGGGACAGGCTGACGCCAGGGATGGATTCTGTATGTCAGATCTGCTGATCTCTTTAGGGGTAACACACACACCACTGGGATCAGTATGATCAGCCAGAACAGGAATGGGTCAAAGACACAGAAAAGGGGGAGATTTTTCCACTACATTCCTGGCGCAGTCTCTCCTGGTTTTGGTTAATGCTACAGACCAAACCCTGTGTGTGAGAACCCCAAACTACAGCCCGAGCCGTGTGCGAGAACCCAAACTACAGCCCGAGCCGTGTGCGAGAACCCCAAACTACAGCCCGAGCCGTGTGTGTGTGTGTGTGTGTACCCCAAACTACAGCCCGAGCAGTGTGTGTGTGTGTGTGTACCCCAAACTACAGCCCGAGCAGTGTGTGTGTACCCCAAACTACAGCCCGAGCCCTGTGTGTGTGTGTACCCCAAACTACAGCCCGAGCCCTGTGTGTGTGTACCCCAAACTACAGCCCGAGCCCTGTGTGTGTGAACCCCAAACTACAGCCCGAGCCCTGTGTGTGAACCCCAAACTACAGCCCGAGCCCTGTGTGTGTGTACCCCAAACTACAGCCCGAGCCCTGTGTGTGTGTACCCCAAACTACAGCCCGAGCCCTGTGTGTGTGTACCCCAAACTACAGCCCGAGCCCTGTGTGTGTGTACCCCAAACTACAGCCCGAGCCCTGTGTGTGTGTGTACCCCAAACTACAGCCCGAGCCCTGTGTGTGTGTGTACCCCAAACTACAGCCCGAGCCCTGTGTGTGTGTACCCCAAACTACAGCCCGAGCCCTGTGTGTGTGTACCCCAAACTACAGCCCGAGCCCTGTGTGTGTGTACCCCAAACTACAGCCCGAGCCCTGTGTGTGTACCCCAAGCTACAGCCCGAGCCCTGTGTGTGTACCCCAAACTACAGCCCGAGCCCTGTGTGTGTGTACCCCAAACTACAGCCCGAGCCCTGTGTGTGTACCCCAAACTACAGCCCGAGCCCTGTGTGTGAACCCCAAACTACAGAAAAAACCCTGCACATGAACCCCAAACTACAGTCCGAGCCTTGCATGTGAACCCCAAACTACAGCCAGAGCCCTGCGTGTGAACCCCAAACTACAGACCAAACCCTGTGCGTGAACCCCAGCATAATAAAACGACAGACCAAACCTTGTCCGTCTGTGAACCCCAACTTAAGGGCTTGTTAAACAAACAACAAAAATTTATATTTGACACTTCCCAAATCCACAGTTTCACCTAAAGTCATCACCCCTGTATATTCTCCAATGTTTAGTAAAACAAAGTCGCAACATCTGACTACACTGCAATTCCACATTGTCAATCGAAGCCTCATAAAAATCAGCACCAAAATCCCCTCTGGTTTCCGTGCTGGTTTTGAGGTGTTTTTTCCTGCTCTTACCTATAAGTGATGGAGCCGTCTCCTGTCCATACCAGGATTACATCGGCCCCCTCTGTCTGTCTCTCTTGTACATCTACTTTGCACCCACCCCGCAGAACGCAGTCTTTACTTCAGGTTAAAAATCAGATACTAAACTCCTACAACCACCCCAAAAATTCATTTAAAGGGAATCTGTCACCATGAAAACATGTAATCACCATCATGTTATAGAGCAGGAACTACTGAACGCATAGATATATATCATTATGCGAAAATATTGAGTCTAACTTATAATTTATTCCTTGAAAAAGTCTAGTCCATGAGTGACTCCGCCCACTGGACTCTTAAGGCCCTATTACACCAACAGATCTGACGACAGATTATCTGCCAAAGATTTGAAGCCAAATCCAGGAACAGACTATAAACAGAGAACAGATCATAAAGGAAAGACTGGATTTCGCCTTTTTTTCAAATCCACTCCTGGCTTTGGCTTCAAATCTTTGGCAGATAATCTGTCGTCAGATCTGTTGGTGGAATAGGGCCTTTAAATACACAATGATCAGGGATTTTAATTAAGTTATACTGAATCTTTTCCTATGATATATATCAACAAGCTCAGCTCTTCCCGCTCTATAACATGACGGCGATAACTTGTGCGTTTACACGAAACGATCATCATTCAAATTTTGGCAATAACTATGGCATCTGAGCGATAATCGGCCAACGATCAAGCAAAAAAGCGTTCATTGTGATCTTTCATCACGTTCTCAAATAGTCGTTGGTTGTTCGCTAAAAATTCGCAGATCGCTTTGTGTAAACAGTCTTTCAACGATTCCCCCCATGTGCGAGATGGGCTTAACGGGGTACTCTGGGCCGGGGGGGGGATCGCCGGGGGAGGGGGTGAAAATTGAAGCCGGAGGTCACTTACCTCCCCGGTTCCAGCACCTACCCGGATCGTGCCGCCCCGTACTCTCATCCTGCGGCCGCTACCTGGTTAGAGCTGCGGCATGAGACGTGACGTCTCAAGGCAGCTCTTCCATTCAGCGGCCGAGGCTACGACCGCTGAATGGCAGAGCTGCCTTGAGACGTCACGTCCTATGCCGCAGCCTTAACCAGGAAGTGGCCGCGGGATGGGAGTACAGTGCGGCACGATCCGGGACCAGGTCCTGGAACCCCAATATACCCTTGGCCCGGAGTACCCCTTTAAGCGATCTTAAAAACGATCGCAATAATGTCTTTTCTAACAATTTATTCTTATTCGTTCTAAAATCGATTAAACGATCAAATGGGCGAATTATCGCTTTGTGTAAACGGACCGTTAGACAACACTGTCTTGGCGAGAGTAACAAAAATGGCGCATAGAAGAGAACGTAACATGCCGCCATACAACAAAACGTATGATTTACTAAGGCTGACGGACTATAACTCCCAGCAAGCCCTAAGAGGCTTTGGTCGTCACCCTCAACCTGTTGCATAGCTACAAGCATAATAGGGGCTGTAGTTGTGGAAAAGGTGGGAATAACCCAGGGATAGGGAACCTTTGGCTCTCCAGTTGATGCAAAACTACAACTCCCATCATGCCTGGACAGCCTTCGGCTGTCCAGGCATGATGGGAATTGTAGTTTTGCAACAGCTGTAAGGCCGAAGGTTCCCCATCCCTGGTCTATATAAGTAGATGGCCAAACATAAGTAACCCCCGGTGTGAGGTGTGGATGAGGCAGCACACGCGGTTGCCTCCGGGCCGCCATCTTCTGCGGGCCCCCGTGCTGCCGGCTAGGCTCAGGCCCTGACAGGAAGTGGCGCCTTCCCGGGCACATACCGTTGGGGCCCCATCGCTCCTTCTGCTTCTTGACCTGCTCCAGGCCCAGCCCCGTGCTCTCGTTCACGTTGAAGTGCGCCAGCACCTCCTCCACCGTCTTGGTGTGTGCGTTCTCCATGGCGGCCGGGTCGGTGCCCCCGTCGTCGTCGTCGTCGCTCGCTCAGTGCAGTCAGAGCGCACAATAGGCCGGCGGTGTCCCCCCTCACAGCAGCTCTCTGCCCATACGGGTGTCTGTCAGCAGCCGGGCGGGGATGATGGCCGCTTATTCTTCATCCGCCGCTGCCGGTTCCCTGATATCGATCGCTGGCCGGCCGGGGCTGTTTGTGGAGTGTTCCTCCGGTGTGTGTGCTCAGTCCCGGGCCGGTTCCCTTAGTGCGGCCTCCCTTTTGTTGTGTATATGGCTTCCTCCCTTGTGTCCGCCGCCGCCCGGGCTGCTGTGTTCCCGTATCTCCTCCGCCGCCGCTTCTAGTGGCAGAGCCGTCCAGCCGCTATAGCATTTTATTCTGAGGCTGCTCCGGGCTCGCGATCGCTGCATGTGGACGACTCTGATTGGTCGAGCTCCGCGTCATCACGCCACGCCCCGTCTCCCCTCCTCCTCCTCCCCGGCAGGATCCCGGATCATGATGACGTAGCGCGAAGTGTCCCAGTGGGGGAGCTCGGCCTGCGCTCAGCTGAGGTTGTAGTGGGCGGAGCTCTCACTGGGCGCCTCGTGTGTCCCGGCCCCGGCTACACTGCTACTGATGGGTGACCTAACCGGGGTGTAATGTAGTGTGCCGCACTCCGTAACCCGGGAATACAGCAAGCGGATGAGGGAGGAACAGGCCAAGAAATAATACTGCCATCTCATGAGAATTATCTGACTGGTATATACCCCTATATATAATACTGCCATCTCATGAGAATTATCTGACTGGTATATACCCCTATATATAATACTGCCATCTCATGAGAATTATCTGACTGGTATATACCCCTATATATAATACTGCCATCTCATGAGAATTATCTGACTGGTATATACCTATATATAATAATTATCTGACTGGTATATACCCCTATATATAATACTGCCATCTCATGAGAATTATCTGACTGGTATATACCCCTATATATAATACTGCCATCTCATGAGAATTATCTGACTGGTATATACCCCTATATATAATAATTATCTGACTGGTATATACCCCTATATATAATACTGCCATCTCATGAGAATTATCTGACTGGTATATACCTATATATATAATAATTATCTGACTGGTATATACCCCTATATATAATAATTATCTGACTGGTATATACCCCTATATATAATAATTATCTGACTGGTATATACCCCTATATATAATACTGCCATCTCATGATAATTATCTGACTGGTATATACCTATATATAATACTGCCATCTCATGATAATTATCTGACTGGTATATACCTATATATAATACTGCCATCTCATGATAATTATCTGACTGGTATATACCCCTATATATAATACTGCCATCTCATGATAATTATCTGACTGGTATATACCCCTATATATAATACTGCCATCTCATGATAATTATCTGACTGGTATATACCCCTATATATAATACTGCCATCTCATGATAATTATCTGACTGGTATATACCTATATATAATACTGCCATCTCATGATAATTATCTGACTGGTATATACCTATATATAATACTGCCATCTCATGATAATTATCTGACTGGTATATACCCCTATATATAATACTGCCATCTCATGATAATTATCTGACTGGTATATACCTATATATAATACTGCCATCTCATGATAATTATCTGACTGGTATATACCCAGTGGCGGTCTTTGGCACCAAGCACCCCAAGCGATCGCTTGGGGCCCCCAACATCCAAGGGGGCCCCCATGCCCCGCTCTTGTGCTCAAGACGGCTGGACAGGGCCGCTGCCCCGCTCGCTCATAGTTACATGCTGCAGCACTGACAGGGCGGGAACCATTGGCTCCCTTCCTGTCAGTCACTCTTGTGGCCGCAGGAAGGGTTTTCCCTGCGGTCACAAGTGGCAGCTTTGTCCTTGTGGTGTCGGTGCTCCAGTGACATCACTGGAGCATCGGTGCCAGGACAACGGGAGTGCGGCATCTTGTGATCACAGGGAAAACCCTTCCTGCGGCCACAAGAGTGAAGAGAAGAGGAGACGCCCGGACCCAGGTGAGTATAAGTGTTTGTTTTATTGTGTTATATACTATATGGGAGGGGGAGCACACAGGGGGGCTATATAACAGGTGGAGCACACAGGGGGGGCTATATATAACTGGGGGAGCACACAGAGGGGCTATAGACTACTAGGGCTTCACAGAGGGGTCTATATACTACTGGGAGCAGCACACAGGGGGTCTATATACTACTTGGGGCAGCAGAATGGGGTCTATATACAACTTGGAGAGCACACAGGAGGTCTATATTCAAGTGGGGGAGCACACGGGGGGCTATATACTACTGGGGGAGAACACAGGGGGTCTATATACTACTGGGGGAGCACACAGGGGGTCTATATACTACTGGGGGAGCACACAGGGGGTCTATATACTACTGGTGGGGCACACAGGGGGTCTATATACTACTGGGGGAACATACAGTGGGTCTATATACTGCTGGGGGCAGCACACGGGGTCTATATATAACTGGGGGAGTACACAGGGGTCTGTATACTACTGAGGCAGGACTCAAGGGGTCTATATAATACTGGTGGGGCACACAGGGGGTCTATATACTACTGGGGGAACCACACAGAGGGTTTATATACAACTGGAGGAGCACACAGGGGTCTATATCCAAGTGGGGGAGCACATAGGAGGTCTATATCCAAGTGGGGGAGCACACAAGGGGGCTAAATACCCCTGAGGGAGCACACAGGGGGGCTATATACTAGTGGGGGAGAACACAGGGGGTATATACACAACTGGGGGCAGCACACAGTGGGTATATACGACTGGGGGCAGCACACAGGGGGTCTATATACAACTGGGGCAGCACACAGAAGGTCTATATACTTCTGGGGGAGCACACGGGGGGGGCCATATATAAATAAGTGAACACACAGGGGTCTATATACTACTGGGGGAAGCACACAAGGGGTATATACTACTGGGGGCAGGATACAAGGGGTATATACTATTGGGGGGCTGCACACGAGGAGTATATATTACTGGCGGTAGTGCACGAGGGGTATATACTACTGGGGGCAGCACACAGCGGTCTATTGTTGTGGAGCGTGTGTTGAGGGGGGGGGGGGGGGGGAGGCCAGACATAACTTCGCTTGGGGCCCCAGAAATGCCAAGACCGCCCCTGTATATACCTATATATAATACTGCCATCTCATGATAATTATCTGACTGGTATATACCCCTATATATAATAATTATCTGACTGGTATATACCTATATATAATACTGCCATCCAGGGCCGTAGCTAGGGGTTCAGCCTAGGGGGGGTGAGTGAGTCTGAGTCGGCCCCCAACCAACCTTACCCATAGGGAACCTCAGCAGGTGACAAGGCTTCTGAATAATAAAGGGAATATTCTTCTACATTCCTCATAGTGGATATAGAGCAGTGTAAGAAGCTTCTGTACATTTCATATATAGAACCACAAAAAAATCTAAAGTGCTTAAGATTAGAAAAATATAGCTGCCTTCTTCCACAGACGGCACCGCTCTTGTCCTCAGTTTGTGTGGTTTTCAACTGAAGTGAATAGTGCCAAGCTGTGATACCACACACAACCTAAGAGCAGGGGTGGCGCTGTTTTGGACGAAAGAAACTATGTTTTTTTTTTCTTAATTCTGGAGAACCCTTTTAACCAGATTATCTTTGCCTAAAAATAATAGTGGTATAGGTAATAAGTTTTTAGACATTAAGGCTATGTTCACACTGCGTATGAGTCCGGCCGCATTTCGTACGCCGGCGTACATGTGCTGCTGAAACTACGGGCGCGGGAAAAATCGACATGCGACAGATACGTACGAACCGCGAACATACGCCCGCAGTACAGTTATGCTTCCCTAGCTTGTTTCGAAGCGATCTGAGGCAGGTCATTTACTTGGAAATCTTCGCCCAGCCCAATAAACCACACAGAACCTTTTGGATCGAAAAATCAAGTTCAATTTGGCTGAAATAAGTTCTCCGTACGGGACCGCATGGAAATCCACGGCCGTGAGTACAAACATTTCCGTCCTCAAACAATGGTCTTGTTCATTTTTCACGGCGCCGTATACGATCCAGCCGTAAGCTCATACGTAGTGTGCACTGTGCGGGCGTATATCGTATACTTTCAAGCGAACGCATCAACCTCAAAACTACGTGCAGAAACATATGCAGTGTGAACATAGCCTCAAAGGGGTGAGCTGGTTGTGATCATACATGTACAATCCAAGATATGTGATGAGCTGCTAGATATCCATTTCCTATCTATCTATCTATCTATCTATCTATCTATCTATTAATCTATCTATCTATCTATCTATCTATCTCCTATCTATCTATCTATCTATCTATCTATCTATCTATCTATCTATCTATCTATCTATCTATCTATCACCTATATATTATCTATATTATCTATCTATCTATATATCTATCTACTATCTCCTATCTATCTATCTATCTATCTATCTATCTATCTATCTATCTATCTATCTATCTCCTATCTATCTCCTATCTATCTATCTCCTATCTATCTATCTCCTATCTATCTATCTCCTATCTATCTATCTCCTATCTATCTATCTCCTATCTATCTATCTCCTATCTATCTATCTCCTATCTATCTATCTATCTATCTATCTCCTATCTATCTATCTATCTATCTATCTATCTCCTATCTATCTATCTCCTATCTATCTATCTATCTATCTATCTATCTATCTATCTATCTATCTATCTATCTATCACATTACAGGAGATATAAGAGGACAATGATCACATGTCCTTCATGCATCAGCATCTTCTCAGCCCCGCCCCCTCATGACGTCACCACAGGTCTTTCCTCACTCTGCAGGCTGTCTGCAAAAGAAATAGCTTTTGCAGACAGCATTAAGCCTCTGAGACCTCAGTGGGCCCCTGCCAGTGTGGGCCCAGGAGCCACTGCCCCCCCCAAATTTCGCTTATGCTGCCATCTCATGATAATTATCTGACTGGTATATAACTATATATATATATATATATATATATATATATATATATATATATATATAATCTGCCATCTCATGATAATTATCTGACTGGTATATAACTATATATATATATATATAATCTGCCATCTCATGACAATTATGTGACTGATATACAGTGGCGGTCTTTGGCACCAAGCAACCCAAGCGATCGCTTGGGGCCCCCAACGTCCAGGGGGGCCCCCAAGCCCCGCTCTTATGCTCAAGACCGCTGGACAGGGCCTCTGCCCCGCTCGCTGCTGCCATCTCAACTGTAACTATGAGCACTCGTAATGAGCGCTCATAGTTACATGCAGCAGCAGCACTGACAGGGCGGGAGACATTGGCTCCCTTCCTGTCAGTCACTCTTGTGGCCGCAGGAAGGGTTTTCCCTGTGGTCACAAGTGGCCGCTCTGTCCTTGTGGTGTCGGTGCTCCAGTGACATCACTGGAGCATCGGCGCCAGGACAAGGGGAGTGCGGCCTCTTGTGATCGCAGGGAAAACCCTTCCTGCGGCCACAAGAGTGAAGAGAAGAGGAGACGCCCGGACCCAGGTGAGTATAAGTGTTTGTTTTATTGTTATATACTATATGGGAGGGGGAGCACACAGGGGTCTGTTTAACTGGGGGAGCGCACATCGGGGGTCTATATAAATGGGGGCATCACTCAGGGGGGCTATATAACAGGGGGAGCACACAGGGGGGCTATAGACTACTGGGGCTTCACAGAGGGGTCTATATACTACTGGGGGCAGCACACAGGGGGTCTATATACTACTTGGGGCAGCAGAATGGGGTCTATATACAACTTGGAGAGCAAACAGGAGGTGTATATCCAAGTGGGAGAGCACACAGGGGGGCTATATTCTACTGGGGGAGCACACAGGGGTCTATATACTACTGGCGGGGCACACAGGGGGTCTATATACTACTAAGGCAACAAACAGGGGGTCTATATGCTACTTGTGAGGCACACAGGTGGTCTATATATAACTGGGGGAGCACACAGGGGTCTGTATACAAATGGGGCAGCACACAGGGGGTCTATATACTACTGGGGAAACCACACAGGGGGTTTATATACTACTGGAGGAGCACACAGGGGTCTATATCCAAGTGGGGGAGTACACAGGAGGTCTATATCCAAGTGGGGGAGCACACAGGGGGGCTAAATACCCCTGAGAGAGCACACAGGGGGCCTATATACTAGTGGGGGAGCACACAGGGGGTATATACAACTGGGGGCAGCACACAGGGGGTCTATATACAACTGGGGCAGCACACAGGAGGTCTATATACTTCTGGGGGAGCACAAGGGGGGCTATATATAACTGGGGGAACACACAGGGGTCTATATACTACTGGGGGAAGCAAACAAGGGGTATATACTACTGGGGGCAGCACACAAGGAGTATATATTACTGGCGGTAGCGCACAAGGGGTATATACTACTGGGGGCAACACACAGCGGTCTATTGTTTTGGAACGTGTGTCGCGGGGGGGGGCCCAGACATAACTTCGCTTGGGGCCCCAGAAATGCCAAGACCGCCCCTGCTGATATATACCTTTATTTAATTCAGGCATCTCATAATAATTATCTGACTAATATATATATATATACAGTGGTACCTTGGTTTAAGAGTAACTTGGTTTAAGAGCTCACAGTTTTTTTAAAATTGTGACTTGGTGTAAGAGCATTGCTTTGGTGTAAGAGCTCCCTGTTCTGGGTGGGAGAGGGAGTGGGGGAGGGGGATGGTCTGCATAGTGTGGTCTACAGCCCTGTACTCTGGCCCAGGAAGTCTCCCTCACCTTCCAAATCATAGCAGATCCCCTTCAAGCTGGGGCTTACATCAGGGGACAGGACTGTGGAGGTAATCTCTCCATAGCTGTAACCCCTCTCTCCCCGGACAGAGAGCGCTGCATGTATGTGCCCACATATGTACTGCTCACTCTTTCATACTCCCTGCAGTCTCTGTCGGCCCTTGTGTTTCCCATCCCCTCCATTACTGTACAGTAACTTATAATATCACAGATTCTGCTGTTTCTGAATGTTTGTTTCATCTGTTTTACATGTTATTCAGAATAATAAATCATTATTTTGGGGGGGTGGAACCAGTTGTTTGCATTTCTATGATTTCTTATAGGAACATTTGCTTTGGTTTAAGAGTGGATTTGTATTACAAGCACAGTGCTGGAACGAATTATGTTAGTAATCCAAGGCACCACTATATATATATATATATATATATATATATATATATATATATATATATATATAATACTGCCATCTCATTCTATGTGACTGGTATATACCTCTATATATAAATAATACTGCCATCTCATGATAATTATGTGACTGGTATACTTCTCTCTCTCTAATACTGCCTTCTCATTACACTTATGTGACTGGTATGTACCTACATATAAATAATAGTGCCATCTCATTGTACTTATATGACTGGTATACCCCTTTCTCTCTATCTATCTAGCAAATAGATAATCCACGGCACTCACAGGGTTAAACGGTGAAAAAAGTAAGTGATTTATTGCAGCATTCCAAAACAAGGCACAACGTTTCGGTAACCTCACGTTACCATCCTCAAGTGTGACACTTGAGGATGGTAACGTGAGGTTACCGAAACGTTGTGCCTTGTTTTGGAATGCTGCAATAAATCACTTACTTTTTTCACCGTTTAACCCTGTGAGTGCCGTGGATTATCTATTTGCTATTTGGGAACGATCTGTGGTCAGGATCCAGGACCGCTGGCACCCGAATATTTTTGAGCAGTGCTGGTTAGATTTTCTGTTACATATCTATCTATCTATTTATGCAGATCCCCATAATGCAGTAGCGTAGTACAACAGGCTAGAATAGAGAAGCAGGGCTGCTGTCAGAGGTCTGTGTGGTCACATGACAGCAATGGGGGAGGGGTGTGTGTTCAGCATGGACCAATCAGGAAGTGAGATTCACCGAGCTCTGCTGGAGGACAGAGACAGAAACTTTATATACAGCAGTGTGTATAGCTGAGTGTAAGTGCAGGATCATTATAGCAGCAGTGTGTATAGCTGAGTGTAAGTGCAGGATCATTATAGCAGCAGTGTGTATAGCTGAGTGTAAGTGCAGGATCATTATAGCAGCAGTGTGTATAGCTGAGTGTAAGTGCAGGATCATTATAGCATCAGTGTGTATAGCTGAGTGTAAGTGCAGGCACTTTGTAGCAGGGATAGAGAGGATGGAAAACACAAGGACTGACAGAGACTGCAGGGAGCATGAAGGAATGAGCAGGACAGATGTGGGCACAGTATAACAGCACTGTCTGTCCGGGGAGAGAGGGGTTACAGCTATGGAGAGATTACCTCCACAGTCCTGTCCCCTGATGTAAGCCCCAGCCTGAAGTGAATCTGCTATGATTTGGAAGGTGAGGGAGACTTCCTGGGTCAGAGTACAGGGCTGTAGACCCTGCTATACAGACCATGCCCCTCCCCCTCCCACACAGTACAGGGAGCTCTTACACCAAAGCAATGCTCTTAATCCAAGTTACAATTTTGAAAAACTGTGAGCTCTTCTGGCAAAACGCTCTTGATCCAGGTTACTCTTAAACCAAGGTACCAGTGTATATATAAGCCAAAATACATCCCATATTTGCAGCACGGATCCATATTGTCAATGAAGGGGTTTGTGCTAGCACGGACAGGTTACGGACAGCTATAGATGTGTGAATCTGGCCATACTTTATATATAAATAATATTGCCATCTAAAGGTAACTATGTCAATTGAATAACCTGATGTATAAATAATACTGCCATCTCATGATAAAGAAGCATATGGCAGGATAATTAGGTAGATAACATAACTGTAAATATAAAAAAAATACTGCCATCTCTTGATAATAAAGAGTATAACACACGTTTATATAAATATTATTGCCATCTGACAAAAAAAATTGGTGTACACCATACTACGGTATATAAATAATACCACCATCTCATGATATGTGTGTGCAAGCACGATTTCTCCTCTCCAAGAAGACACAAGGGTTATAGGAGCAGGTTAAAAATAGGAGGATCAAGTAATACTAAAACAGATTTATGCATAAAAATACGTATAAAAACAGTACATGTTACTCATCTGACAGACAAAATTTTAGGCTCCTTACTCCAGCGTCATCATTATCCTCCACATCTGTATTGCCCTTCAGTACCCTCATATAGTAGTTAGGCCACTCTGTTTCTCCATATACTAGTGAGGCTCTCTCTGCCCCCATATAGTAGTTAGGCCACTCTGTTTCTCCATATACTAGTTAGGCTTTCTCTGCCCCCATATAATAGTTAGGCCACTCCTCCATATACTAGTTAGGCCCTCTCTGCCCCCATATAGTAGTTAGGCCACTCAGTTTCTCCATATACTAGTTAGGCCCTCTCTGCCCCCATATAGTAGTTAGGGCACTCTGTTTCTTCATATACTAGTTAGGCCTTCTCTGCACCCATATAGTAGTTAGGCCACTCTGTTTCTCCATATACTAGTTAGGCCTTCCATGCACCCATATAGTAGTTAGGCCAATCCTCCATATACTAGTTAGGCCCTCTCTGCCCCCATATAGTAGTTAGGCCACTCTGTTTCTTCATATACTAGTTAGGCTTTCTCTGCCCCCATATAATAGTTAGGCCACTCCTCCATATACTAGTTAGGCCCTCTCTGCCCCCATATAGTAGTTAGGCCACTCAGTTTCTCCATATACTAGTTAGGCCCTCTCTGCACCCATATAGTAGTTAGGCCACTCAGTTTCTCCATATACTAGTTAGGCCCTCTCTGCATCCATATAGTAGTTAGGCGACTCTGTTTCTCCATATACTAGTTACGCCCTCCCTGCCCCCATATAGTAGCTAGGCCACTCTGTTTCTCCATATACTAGTTAGGGTCACTCTGCCCTCATATAGTAGTTAGGCCACTCTGTTTCTCTATATACTAGTTAGGCCCTCTCTTATATATAGTAGTTATATTAGTTATATAGTAGTTAAGCCTCTCTGCATTTATATTACAGTTATGCCTCAGTACAGGTAGGCCTCCAAGTAGTCAGTATCTTACCAAGCACCCCCCCCCCCCCCCCCCCCCCGCCAGTCAGGTTGGCACTCCCCCACCCCCAGTAGGCATCCCCCTGTGGTAGCTATCAGTCCTGTTACTCTCTGTGTTGCCTAACTCCCTGAAATCCCTTATCAGTTGCTGTATGTTATGGAGGAAGTGGTGTATTCTTTCCTGCCTGGAGAGCAGGAGGAGATTTCTATGGGGATTTGCTGCTGCTCTGGGCAATTCCTGACATGGACAGAGGTGGCAGCAGAGAGCACTGTGTCAGACTGGAAAGAATACACCACTTCCTGAAGGACATACAGCAGGTGATAAGTACTGGGAGATTTTTTTATTAGAAATAAATTACAAACCTCTGGCAATTCATAGCACCAGTTGATTTGAAAGAATTGTTTTTGTGAACTACCCCTTTAAATGTGGTTTCATTAGGTTCGTCCTAATAGTCACTAGAACGGTGATCCTTGTGAATGGAAACGTACACAACCTCCCGCTTTGTCATAATGGTTTCGCAGAGATTTGTCGCCTTTAAAGAATGGAGAGACATGACACCTCCCGCTCTCACCTGTAGGATAAGGTTGGGCACCCCTGGGCTTCCCCTGCAGACTCTCCTGCACTTTTCAAAATTTTTTGTCAGATACATCACACTTTTTCTAAGAATGAATACTTTTCCAATTCTTTGAGGCATCTGTGAAAACATGTAAGGGCCATGTTCACACCAGGGCTGTGGAATAGGTAAGCCGCAGCTCCTAAATTTTATCAGGACCGACTCCGACTCCTGCTCCTTCATAAATGGCCGGTCATATACCAGGGGAGTTATTTATCACACTGGCTCAGCAGCTTCTCCCTAATCTCCTACATGATCCTGGGGCGACTTCTGAGGGAATAAAGGAATACTGTATATACAGCAGCTTCTCCTGTGTGTGCAGTGGATGCAGCCAGTCTCCAGCCTCCATGTCCTGAACTACTCACAACTAGACTAAAAGGAGCAGGTGGTCATTTCCTGCTGACAGTCTTCTATGTTTCTAACTAAATATTCACCATACACACAGAAACACTGCTAACAATGCCAGATACCTGTAATATAGATGTCAGCCATAGTGATATAGAAGGGTCACACATAGTGATACAGAGAAGTCACACGTAGTGATATAGAGGGGTCACACATAGTGATAGAGAGGTCACTGTGGGGGCATGCGATAGCACACACACACAGCCTGCTGCAGATATAGTACACTCACACACACAGCCTGCTGCAGCCATAGCACACTCACCGCCTGCTGCAGCCATAGCACACACACACACACACACCACCTGCTGCAGCCATAGCATACACACACACACACACACAGCCTGCTGCAGCGATAGCACGCGCAGGGCCGGCCTTAGGGGTGTGCGAGCAGTGCGGCCGCACAGGGCGCTGTGCACTCCCGGCAGGAGGGGGGCGCCACCTGCATCCCTGAGGCCATATATCCGTCCCCTGCCTCAGCACAGCAGCCGAGGAAGCCCTTCTCCCTGGACATGTGACTGCAGCCTGGCCCCCATCCCCCGCCCCCCACAGCGTCTCCCAGCTCACAGAGGCCCATAACCCCGCCCCCTCCCCCGACGGAGACATCAGCAGTGTGATCCTCGGCTCTACCTGCTTCTCCTCATGGGCAGAGACATCCTCCACTACTACTGCAGTGTGACTGTGAGTATATCTATCTATCTCTGTCTGTGTGTGTTAGTGGAGTTTGTGTGTGCTCTGTGTGGTAGGACAACATCTCCCAGCATGCCCCTGTGTGGTAGGACAACAACTCCCAGCATACTCCTATGTGGCTCTGTGTGGTAGGACAACTCCCAGCATACTCCTATGTGGCTCTGTGTGGTAGGACAACAACTCCCAGCATACTCCTATGTGGCTCTGTGTGGTAGGACAACAACTCCCAGCATACTCCTGTGTGGCTCTGTGTGGTGGGACAACAACTCCCAGCATACTCCTATGTGGCTCTCTGTGGTGAGACAACTCCCAGCATACTCCTATGTGGCTCTGTGTGGTAGGACAACAACTCCCAGCATACTCCTATGTGGCTCTGTGTGGTAGGACAACAACTCCCAGCATACTCCTGTGTGGCTCTGTGTGGTGGGACAACAACTCCCAGCATACTCCTATGTGGCTCTCTGTGGTGAGACAACTCCCAGCATACTCCTATGTGGCTCTGTGTGGTAGGACAACAACTCCCAGCATACTCCTATGTGGCTCTGTGTGGTAGGACAACAACTCCCAGCATACTCCTATGTGGCTCTGTGTGGTAGGACAACAACTCCCAGCATACTCCTGTGTGGCTCTGTGTGGTAGGACAACAACTCCCAACATGATCCTGTGTGGCTCTGTGTGGTGGGACAACAACTCCCAGCATACTCCTATGTGGCTCTGTGTGGTAGGACAACAACTCCCAGCATACTCCTATGTGGCTCTGTGTGGTAGGACAACAACTCCCAGCATACTCCTGTGTGGCTCTGTGTGGTAGGACAACAACTCCCAGCATACTCCTATGTGGCTCTGTGTGGTAGGACAACAACTCCCAGCATACTCCTGTGTGGCTCTGTGTGGTAGGACAACAACTCCCAGAATACTCTTATGTAGCTCTGTGTGGTAGGACATCTCCCAGCATACTCCTATGTGGTAGGACAACAACTCCCAGCATACTCCTATATGGCTCTGTGTGGTGGGACAACAACTCCCAGCATACTCCTGTGTGGCTCTGAGTGGTAGGAAATCTCCCAGCATGCCCCTGTGTGGCTCTGTGTGGTAGGACAACAACTCCCAGCATACTCCTGTGTGGCTCTGTGTGGTGGGACAACAACTCCCAGCATACTCCTATGTGGCTCTGTGTGGTAGGACAACAACTCCCAGAATACTCTTATGTAGCTCTGTGTGGTAGGACATCTCCCAGCATGCCCCTGTGTGGTAGGACAACAACTCCCAGCATACTCCTATATGGCTCTGTGTGGTGGGACAACAACTCCCAGCATACTCCTGTGTGGCTCTGAGTGGTAGGAAATCTCTTAGCATGCCCCTGTGTGGCTCTGTGTGGTAGGACAACAACTCCCAGCATACTCCTGTGTGGCTCTGTGTGGTGGGACAACAACTCCCAGCATACTCCTGTGTGGTGGGACAACAACTCCCAGCATACTCCTATGTGGCTCTCTGTGGTGGGAGAACAACTCCCAGCATACTCCTATGTGGCTCTGTGCGGTAGGACAACAACTCCCAGTATACTCCTGTGTGGCTCTGTGTGGTAGGACAACAACTCCCAGCATACTCCTATGTGGCTCTGTGTGGTAGGACAACAACTCCCAGCATACTCCTGTGTGGCTTTGTGTGGTAGGACAACAACTCCCAGCATACTCTTATGTGGCTCTGTGTGGTAGGACAACAACTCCCAGCATACTCCTATGTGGCTCTGTGTGGTAGGACAACAACTCCCAGCATACTCCTGTGTGGCTCTGTGTGGTAGGACAACTCCCAGCATACTCCTGTGTGGCTCTGTGTGGTAGGACAACAACTCCCAGCATAATCCTGTGTGGCTCTGAGTGGTAGGACATCTCCCAGCATGCCCCTGTGTGGTAGGACAACAACTCCCAGCATACTCCTATGTGGCTCTGTGTGGTGGGACAACAACTCCCAGCATACTCCTGTGTGGCTCTGTGTGGTGGGACAACAACTCCCAGCATACTCCTATGTGGCTCTGTGTGGTGGGACAACAACTCCCAGCATACTCCTCTGTGGCTCTGTGTGGTGGGACAACAACTCCCAGCATACTCCTGTGTGGTAGGACATCTTCCAGCATGCCCCTGTGTGGCTCTATGTGGTAGGACAACAACTCCCAGCATGCTCCTGTGTGGCTCTGTGTGGTAGGACAACAACTCCCAGCATGCTCCTGTGTGGCTCTGTGTGGTAGGAGAACAACAACTCCCAGTGGTGGGTATGTGTGGTGTGTATGTGTATATGTGACTGTATGTGTGTCTGTGTTTGCAGGATATATATACTGTGCGTCTGTGTAAGCAGTATAAACACTGTGGGAGAGGTTCATCAAACATGGTGTAAAGTGAAACTGGCTCAGTTGCCCCTAGCAACCAAAGAGTCTGTGAGGAATGAAAGGTGGAATCTGATTGGTTGCTAGGGGCAACTGAGCCAGTTTCACTTTACACCATGTTTGATGAACCTCCCCCGTGCGTCTGTATGTGTATATGTGACTGTATCTGTCCGTGTAAGCAGTATATACAGTGTGTGTCTCCAAGAGATAGGCTTGGGATGGGCTACAATCAGCCGGGGGGGGGGGGGGGGCGCCAAAAGAGTATTCTGCACAGGGCGCCATCTACCCTAAGGCCGGCCCTGAGCACGCGCACACAGCCTGCTGCAGCCATAACACACACACACACAGCTGCTGCCATAGAACACTGAAGAAAAATGCACAATCTTCTCCCAGAGAGAAAACACCACGCTGAGGACAGAGGTTACAGCTACACTACTTATGTCTTCTCCTCCTCCTCTATATTACACAGGATATCTTCATATTACACTGCTGCTCATATACAGTCATCCAGCATCCAGGAAGAGAACAGCACAGATCTCCCCCCACACAATGGACTCTTCCAGCTCAGAAACAAGCTTCCAAATAGTGAACAACAACTTTTCCCCGACCACCCTTACCTAATAGGGCCAGTGTCCTATTACTGATATATTCTCCGACCACCCTTATGTAATAGGGCCAGTGTCCTATTACTGATATATTCCCCGACCACCCTTATGTAATAGGGCAAGTGTCCTATTACTGATATATTTCCCGACCACACTTATGTAATAGGGCCAGTGTCCTATTACTGATATATTCCCCGACCACCCTTATGTAATAGGGCCAGTGTCCTATTACTGATATATTCCCCGACCACACTTATGTAATAGGGCTGGTGTCTTATTACTGATCTATTCCCCGGCCACCCTTATGTAATAGGGCCAGTGTCCTATTAGAATGTTACTCATAATATATATTAATGAGCAAAACTTATAAAATTCATATCAAAATTCAATTCTACATTTTTTAAAGATTTTTTTAAAGCTGGAGTCAAAGTGGGTAAATTTTTTCTGACTCCGACTACAGCCAAAACTAGTTCCGACTCCACAGCCCTGGTTCACACAACGTATGTCTCCGTCGGGACTCCGAAATATATAGCGATGGCACTCCATATACCCCTACTACAAATAACGAGTATTTTATTGGCCCTCAATAAATAGCAGAACAAAGCGGTGCGCAGGTCATGAAATTTATCGCTCACTGATTAGTCCTCTCAAAATACGAGCACCCCCGGTTGGAGGACAGAATGGTGTCTGCTGTCTGTGCTTTTTATTTGGGGGGCAATAATATTGGCACTTTAAATTGGGCGAGGTGCAATGGCATTTTACTGCACTTTCTTTACATTTTTAATAATTTTAAATGTCCTTAAAGCGAATGTACCACTTTACAGGCTATATCAAGTGCTACATACCATCGGATGCGCAGTCAGCCGCCATACTGTATGTCCCTCTGCTGTTAGGCCCCTATACTGTAAGTTCCCCTGTAGTTAGGCCTCCATATTGTGTACCCCCCCTCTGTATATATCCCCCTCTGCAGTAAGGCCACCCATACTGTATATCTCCCTCCCCCCAATGTAGTTGCTTCCCACCCATACTGTATACCTCCCCCCTCTGCAGGTAGTTCCCATACTATATACCTCCCCCCCCCTATGTAGTTCTTCCCCCATACTGTATACATCCCTCCTCTGCAGGTAGTCCCCATGTGTTGTCTTACCACAGGTGTTGCTGTTATATACACCCTTTGTAAAAGCCTGTACTAATTGTACTTGTGTGCTGATGAAAGTAGTGATAAAGTTTTGCCACTAGATGTTGCTGTTATAGAAGTATGTGTTCAGGTGCTGCACAGCTGAAGTGTGTAAAGGGTTATTATTTGTTTGTATGTCACATGGATCTGTGAGCCTAAGAGAATCTTGTTTTCTTCTGTCCTATCACCTCTCCCTCTACTTCTATTGCACTCTTCACCCACTCACAGAGCACATTAGTTATGCTGAGGGAGGAAGTCACGTGGGAGACAGAAAGAGTAGGTCAGTCTTAGTCAGAACCTCGTATGGGTAGGATGTCAGACAGGACACCCCTAACAGTTTTCTTCTCAGTAACACTATACAACACTATACAGTGTCAATCCCCTTTCAAGAGAGGACAAGTTAGAGACAACCTCAACCCACACCGTGGACTAGGAGTGTCAGAGAGCAGGACAGTATCAACAGACAGCAGTAAGCTAGGAACTGATCCGGATAGAGCAAAGTTGTGCAAAGCCTAGGAACTCTATCTCGCAGCGCGGTTGTCAGCAGGGAACCATCAGCATTCCCCTCACCCCAGGTAACAAGGTCTGGGGCCTGTGTCACCCTCTAGGATGGTTCAGCCAAATCTAGGGAAAAGGGTACAACCAGCCTTTATAAAATAAAAGCAGGCGTGCCATCACATTATTGGAGTAGGGCTTATTATTGGAGTAGGGCTTATATTTCAAGTCTACTCCAAAAAGCCTGCAGAATGAAGCCAGGTCTTATCTTTGGAGAAACACAGTAGCAACGCTCCTGGCCGATAATCAGCCTGTGTAAAAGGCCCTATACATTGATGCTCTATATATCATCTGCGGAATAAGGGCAATGCGGATTAGGGAAACAGAGAAATCTAATTCTTGTAGTATGTGCCGTGCGCTGTAAGTGCATTATACAACCCAGATGTCTCTGAGCAGCCTTTTTAATTTCCCTTTAATCCTCCCACAATAGTAGACGGAAGAGCAGGAGCCATTATTATTATTCACAGCGCAGCAGTTATGCAACCCCGACAAAGAGGAAACCTTTGCACTCACTAAACTGAAGCTATGCAGAGTGCTGCCCCGAGCGGAAAGGTCACATGGAACTAAGTAATGGAGGACGAGGACTCTGCCACACAATAGTAATGGCTACTCGTCCAATGTAAAACAGGAAATAAGTATACGGCTATACAAAGCTATGATGCACTTAAGAAAAAAAGCTGTGACATAGTCATATATAATACAAAGAGTACAATGCATGGGCTGTATGGTGGATCCACGTGGTACAGATCTCTATAGGTAACTGTAGTGCTCTATGGTGGGTACATATGGCACCTCAGATTTTATCTGTTTATTCTATAAGGATCTTTGACAGAATATGGCTAGGTTCACACTTTGTAAAAATGGGGTCCATCTTTCATAATAACGGTCGATAATGTGCAAATAACGACAGTGTTTTAAAAAACTAACGGTTGTTATTTACCCAATGACAGACGTTATTTTGAAAGACGGACGTCACTTTTACACACCGTGAACCCACAAATGTTTATGTTTACACAAAGTATCTTTTGTAATAATCATGACCGTGATTAATACTAAAGATACATTGCATAGAAGTCAGGAATCCTGCCCAGAGTTTATGTTTAAAAACATTAGGGCATACTGGGCATCAATACAGACACCTGAGAAACAAGGTAAGGTCACATCTGGGTCTATTGCTGCCCAGTATGTCCAAATGTTTTTAAAAATGCACGAAATTGGCTCAGTCGCCCCTAGCAACCAATCAGATTCCACCTTTTATTCCTCACAGATTCTTTGGAAAATGAAAGGTGGAATCTGATTGGTTGCTAGGGGCAACTGAGCCAGTTTCACTTTACACCATGTTTGATAAATCTCCCTCATAGTATACGATCCGGCCAACCGGCTGCACAAAAAACTGACATGTTAGTTTTCTGCGGCTGCTATTCATTGAATATCCGCCGCACAGACATGTCAGTCCACACAATGGAGAATTGGGATGCGGACACACGCAGGTGCACCCACATCCCAATTCAACATAAGATTAAGATTTGACCAGTACTGCAGTATCGGCGGGGATGATCTTCACTGACACGGCCAGTGTCTTACGTAGTGTGGACCCGGCCTTCTCGGGAGGTCTGGTGCTTGCTGCCTAGGGAGATCACGGGGTTGTCTGGGATGGGCCAATATGGCGATTTGGACACAAGCCGAGCAGAGTTAGTGATTACGAGGGCGCGCGCTCCTTTGCTGTATGTCACTTCTTTGAGCGGAGAGCGGCGGCTGCGGAGGAGCGCACGCTCACCCATAGACTGGCTTTGGGACACTGAGACAGGCGGGATTCTGCGGCGGAAAGTTCTGGTACAGGACACTGCACTGATTGGCTGAGCGAGATGTCCAGACGCTGGGATTCCCCCAGAAGCAAGCCAGAATGCGTACCCAGTAATGTATCTACCAGGCCGCAGGGGGTTAAGGGGTGGGGAGCCACAGTGACTAGTCACAACTCTTTGCCTGTCATATGCAGTGTGGGGATGATTGACAGGCAGAGAGCCATGACTAGTCACAGACAGCTCCCCACCCAGATGACTAGTTGCTGGCCCTCTCCCGACCTCGCACAGTGTAATAAAACATCTTTTTCCCCTTTTTAAAGCTACTGCTGCAGCCGCGGCCAGATACTCCATGAGCTGCCCAGTAAATCTATACTCTGCTGCTGGGAACCATATCAATCCCTTTAAATGTTTTTGCCAATAGTTTAGCAAACTTGTATCCTTCTTCTGATATGCTGCTCTTCTCCTCCCATTGTTTACAGCTTGCTGTCTAGGTTACTGACCACCACTCTGCTCTATACTATGATAGTATACTTATATACCCTATACTGTATATGTATACATCTTTATTATAGCTATATATACACCAGCCAGGCCACTGCTTTTAGAGAAGGGTGGTGGTCAGTAACCTAGACAGCAAGCTGTCCACAATGGGAGGAAAAGAACAGATTTAAAGATTTTTAAATAGAAGTAAATTACAAATCTATATAACTTTGTGAAACCAGTTCATTTGAAAGAAAAATATTTTTGCTGAAGTACCTCTTTAAATGGAAACTTTAAATAAAATGGTTTGGTGCACTGGGGGCAGGAAGGGGTTGGCAGGGAAGATCGGTGTACTGGGGGCAGGAAGGGGTTGGCAGGGAAGATCGTGCACTGGGGGCAGGAAGGGGTTGGCAGGGAAGATCGGTGCACTGGGGGCAGGAAGGGGTTGGCAGGGCAGATCGGTGCACTGGGGGCAGGAAGGGGTTGGCAGGGAAGATCGGTGTACTGGGGGCAGGAAGGGGTTGGCAGGGAAGATCGGTGTACTGGGGGCAGGAAGGGGTTGGCAGGGAAGATCGGTGTACTGGGGCAGGAAGGGGTTGGCAGGGAAGATCGGTGCACTGGGGGCAGGAAGGGGTTGGCAGGGAAGATCGGTGTACTGGGGGCAGGAAGGGGTTGGCAGGGAAGATCGGTGTACTGGGGGCAGGAAGGGGTTGGCAGGGAAGATCGGTGCACTGGGGGCAGGAAGGGGTTGGCAGGGCAGATCGGTGCACAAGGGGGGGGGGGGAAGAAGAGGTTGGCAGGGCAGATTGGTTCACTGGGGGCAGAAAGGGGTTGGCAGGGCAGATCGGTGCACTGGGGGCAGGAAGGGGTTGGCAGGGCAGATCGGTGCACAAAGGGGGGGGGGCAGGAAGGGGTTGGCAGGGCAGATCGGTGCACAAGGGGGGGCAGGAAAAGATTGGCAAGGCAGATCGGTGCACTGGTGGCAGGAAGGGGTTGGCAGGGCAGATCGGTGCACAAGGGGGGGACAGGAAGAGGTTGGCAGGGCAAATCGGTGCACTGGGGACAGGAAGGGGTTGGCAGGGCAGATCGGTGCACTGGGGACGGGAAGAGGTTGGCAGGGCAGATCGGTGCACTGGGGGCAGGAAGGGGTTGGCAGGGCAGATCGGTACACTGGGGGCAGGAAGGGGTTGGCAGGGCAGATCGGTGCACTGGGGGCAGGAAGGGGTTGGCAGGGCAGATCGGTGCACACGGGGGGCAGGAAGAGGTTGGCAGGGCAGATTGGTGCACTGGGGGCAGGAAGGGGTTGGCAGGGCAGATCGGTGCACAAGGGGGGGGCAGGAAGGGGTTGGCAGGACAGATCAGTGCACAAGGGGGGGGCAGGAAGGAGTTGGCAGGGCAGATCAGTGCACAAGGGGGGGCAGGAAGAGGTTGGCAGGGCAGATCGGTGTACTGGGGGCAGGAAGGGGGTATGCAGGGCAGATTGGTGCACTGGGGGCAGTAGTCCCACACCCAGTGCACCAAACCACCTTATTAGCATAGCAATTTAACTTCATAGTGCATGGAAATGGTGCGGAGGATGAAGGAAAGAAGCTTATCCTCATCCTCAGCGCCCTATGTGCTGTAGGGAGATATCAGCAGGTTAGATTTATCTAACCTGCTGATAGTTTCCCTTTAGATATGTTAGTTGAGATGGGAGTACACCTTTAAATGCTTTGTTCCAAGGGATCATTTAGGGGGTCGTGTTCTGTGCCATATGACATTGCGAGTTACATAATACATAGGGATTCTAGTGATAATGTTACACTCCAGTAATCCCTGAAAGGAATAAAAAATAAATCCACAAGTCTTCTCCTTTCCACTATGCCGCACATTCACAGTGACTTTTAGTGTAGATGACACTATCCAGGGATATGGATATATAAGATGTGGGCGGCAAGAACAACACTTGCATTTACTTGGCAGATTGTAGAAGGAGAGAACAGAGCAGATTTAACCAAATAAGGATAAGACAAACTCTGTCAATGCTGTTTCATCATAGACTGGAAGATTGAACTGCTCATCCATTGATAACATCCGTCACATAAGATAAAGGAAAATAAAGTAATATTAAAGGGGAACTATCAGCAGGTTAGACGACTCTAACCTGCTGATATGTCCTTATTGCACAGAAGATGCAGAGGAGAAGGGTATGTCTCTTACCTTCATCCTCGGTGTCATTCGGGTGCAGTTAGGGTTCTATTACACAGAGCCATTTTTAACGACTAACGATCGCAAATGAGATTGTTTATCGTTAACCTAAAATCGTTCACCATATTACACAGAACGATGGCCGTTAGCTATGATCATTTACTCCTTCTGATCCCAGCAAAACAATGCACAATGTGCAATTACACTGAACGAATAGTGAACAAATGCGGAACTTGAGTGAACGAATGTGGAATTACAGCAAACGATTAACGATAAATTTAGGTTCAGATCTAAATCAACGACACACAAACAATTTTTCGATAGTTGTCTGCAGTTCCACAGAACGATTATCGTTTAAATTCGAACGATATAACGATTTTTCACATGAAAATTGGCCCATGTAATAAGGCCCTTAGGGCCCTATTCCACGGGGCGATTATCGTTCGGATAATCGTTAAATCGTTCGGAACAAATCGATAATCGTTCAGTTGAATAGCAGTTAACGATTAAACGGCGAACGAGAAATCTTTCATCGGTTAATAAGACCTGGACCTATTTTTATCGCTGCTCATTCGCAAATCATAAAAAAGACGTCATTTGGTTGTTCGCAGTATCGACAAACGCAATAGCGACGACAAGGCGACCGCACAAACGATCCTAAGTAACTATAATTGTTCCGTGTAAATGGGTGAACGATTTAAGGTTGTTCGCAATTGCGGTCGTTTGAGATCGTTTATCGTTAATGATTAGGCGATAATCGCGTGGAATAGGGCCCTTAGTCTTTTGCTCCATGGTCTGGACCGTTACAAGCACTGCCCGCCCCCCCATAGCGCCAATCTGGCTCACCCCCATCCGGCCTGCTCCATTCATCAACATTAGAAAGGGGCGGGCCGGCTAGGGGCAGGGCAGTGCTCCTTAGGGTACTATTACACCAAGCGATTTTTCGACGATTACCAATAAACAATGTCAAATGACCACTATGGTGAATGGCCTCAAACTGTTCACCCTATTACACGGAACGATCATAGTTACTTATGATTGTTCTTGCGGTCGTCCTGTTGTCGCTATGACGACCCAATGAGGTCTTATTACACTGAACGATGTGCAAACGTTTCGCAAACGATAAACCATTAAAATAAGTCTAAATTCTTTCAAACGATCAACGAATTCTCATTGGTCGTTCAATCCTTGCCTGCCGTTGCACAAAATGATTATCGTTCTTTTCCGAACGATTTAACGGTTTTTCAAACGATAATCGTCCTGTGTAATACGGCCCAATCAGTCTCACCGGACCGTGGAGCAAACGACTAACTGCACCAGAGGAGGAAGGTGAGCGACATATCTTCCTCCTCAGCGTCTCCTGCGCAATAGGGACATATGGGATGGTTAGATTTGTCTAATCTGCTGATAGTTCCCCTTTAAGAAACTATAATCAAGAAGGACTAGAGTGAGACAACAGAGAATTTTGGAAACTATGGGGGAGATTTATAAAAACATGGGGGGAGATTTATCAAACATGGTGTAAAGTGAAACTGGCTCAGTTGCCCCTAGCAACCAATCAGATTCCACCTTTCATTCCTCACAGACTCTTTGAAAAATAAAAGGTGGACTCTGATTGGTTGCTAGGGGCAACTGAGCCAGTTTCACTTTACACCATGTTTGATAAATCTCCCCCATGGTGTAAAGTGAAACTGGCTCAGTTGCCCCTAGCAACCAATCAGATTCCACCTTTCATTTCCAAAGAGTCTGTGAGGAATGATAGGTGGAATCTGATTGGTTGCTAGGGGCAACTGAGCCAGTTTCACTTTACACCATGTTTGATAAATCTCCCCCTATGTTCTTTGCTATCCCGGCAGATACTTAGTATGCCACAAGGATGACAATGTGTTTGCTCGAAATAAGAGCCTAATTCCTCCCCGAGAAATGAAAGTACGCCTTCTGCTATTGTTGCAAGCGGTAAATGACTGAAATTGACTGTTTTCTTCATCCTCATCTCGGAGCAGTCACACTTGAGGGAGTCGGTAAAGAGGATAATTATAAAACAATGACAAAGCCCTACTTGGATGTACCATGTCGTAATAAGTTATCAGTTTTCATTTATTGCTTTAAAAGGACTTGAATCTGTTCATATTAGTATTTGATCTGTTACATAGCACAACCTGCTCAGTGCTTACAGTGCTAATAAGGTCCCTTTACGTGCGACAAATTGGCGGCCACAAACAAACATCGCCACTCGGTTGCAGTGTCTTTACATGGCACAACAAATCGAGCGGCTGGGCTGCATGAATGATCCTGGTATCTCTCATGCAGTTATGGAAACTGACAGCACAGATATACATATATCTGCGCTGTCAGTTTCCGGATCACACAGCAGTACATACTTACCTAGGGCACTGCTGCTATGATCCAGCATCCTTTTCTCCAACTCTCCCGTGTAGCTGCTTTGTCTTCAGACTCGCATCCTCCAGCTGTCAATCATTCTGGAGGAGGCGGGGTCTGGAGACACAGCAGCTGGATGGGAATGCCAGATCAAAGCAGTAGCACACTAGGTAAGTATGTAATGGTGTGTGATCTGCAAACTGAGAGCACGGATATATGTATAATTTATACATATAATTCCAATATCAAGGACAAGGAAAACTTTATAAAGTTTATGACAAATCTTACATTAGCTGGTCATCTTCTGGATGGATACATGTTTCATTACAGTGCCAGCAAGCAAATATCTAGAAAATGAGAGGCAAACAGGTCATGTAACAGGGCTGGATTAGGGGAACAGGTCATGGAACAGGGCTGGATTAGGGGAACAGGTCATGTAACAGGGCTGAATTAGGGAAACAGGTCATGTAACAGGTCCGGATTAGGAGAACGGGTCATGTAACAGGGCTGGATTAGGGGAACGGGTCATGTAGCAGGGCTGGATTAGGGGAACGGGTCATGTAGCAGGGCTGGATTAGGGGAACGGGTCATGTAGCAGGGCTGGATTAGGGGAACAGGTCATGTAACAGGGCTGGATTAGGAGAACGGGTCATGTAACAGGGCTGGATTAGGGGAACGGGTCATGTAGCAGGGCTGGATTAGGGGAACGGGTCATGTAGCAGGGCTGGATTAGGGAAACGGGTCATGTAGCAGGGCTGGATTAGGGGAACAGGTCATGTAACAGGGCTGGATTAGGGGGACAGGTCATGTAGCAGGGCTGGATTAGGGGAACAGGTCATGTAACAGGGCTGGATTAGGGGAACAGGTCATGTAACAGGTCCGGATTAGGGGAACAGGTCATGTAAACAGGTCCGGACTAGGGGAACAGGTCATGTAACAGGGCTGGATTAGGGGAACAGGTCATGTAACAGGTCCGGATTAGGGGAACAGGTCATGTCACAGGGCTGGATTAGGGGAACAGGTCATGTAGCAGGGCTGGATTAGGGGAACAGGTCATGTAGCAGGGCTGGATTAGGGGAACAGGTCATGTAACAGGGCTGGATTAGGGGAACAGGTCATGGAACAGGGCTGGATTAGGGAAACAGGTCATGTAGGAACAGGAGTGTTAGAGACCCCACCCCCCAAATAATTTCTTTTAAAGCAACCATACCAGGCTATATTAAAATCGCTGTTTCTCCAACTTGGAAGCCACAGTCAGTCCTATTGGTGGCTGAGTAAGAGACGTGGGTGCACAGTGATGAAGCCAGCCGCATTCTCTCCTGTACTTAATCTGTACTTCCGTCTGTTCAGCGCTCTTCTTCTCTGTAGGCTGAATAGCTGCCCCTCTGGTGTGATGTGCTTCAGTGATGAAAAAATAATGGTGCTGCACGTACTATAACGGTGCTGCACATACTATACCGGTGCTGCACATACTATACCGGTGCTGCACGTACTATACCGGTGCTGCACGTACTATACCGGTGCTGCACATGCTATAATGGTGCTGCACATACTATACCGGTGCTGCACATACTATAACGGTGCTGCACATACTATAATGGTGCTGCACATACTATACCGGTGCTGCACATACTATAATGGTGCCGCACATACTATATTGGTGCCGCACATACTATAATGGTGCCGCACATACTATAATGGTGCTGTACATACTATAATGATGCTGTACATACTATAATGGTGCTGCACATACTATACCGGTGCTGCACATACTATACCGGTGCTGCACATACTATAACGGTGCTGCACATACTATAATGGTGCTGCACATACTATACCGGTGCTGCACATACTATAATGGTGCTGCACATACTATATTGGTGCCGCACATACTATAATGGTGCCGCACATACTATAATGGTGCTGTACATACTATAATGATGCTGTACATACTATACCGGTGCTGCACATACTATACCGGTGCTGCACATACTATAACGGTGCTGCACATACTATAATGGTGCTGCACATACTATACCGGTGCTGCACATACTATAATGGTGCCGCACATACTATATTGGTGCCGCACATACTATAATGGTGCCGCACATACTATAATGGTGCTGTACATACTATAATGATGCTGTACATACTATAATGGTGCTGCACATACTATACCGGTGCTGCACGTACTATAACGGTGCTGCACATACTATACCGGTTCTGCACATACTATAATGGTGCCGCACATACTATAATGGTGCCGCACATACTATAATGGTGCCGCACATACTATAATGATGCTGTACATACTATAATGGTGCTGCACATACTATAATGGTGCTGCACATACTATACCGGTGCTGCACGTACTATAACGGTGCTGCACATACTATACCGGTTCTGCACATACTATAATGGTGCTGTACATACTATACCGGTGCTGCACATACTATAATGGTGCCGCACATACTATAATGGTGCCGCACATACTATAATGGTGCCGCACATACTATAATGGTGCTATACATACTATAATGGTGCTGCACATACTATAATGGTGCTGCACATACTATAACGGTGCTGCACATACTATAATGGTGCCGCACATACTATAATGGTGCTGTACATACTATAATGGTGCTGCACATACTATAATGGTGCTGCACATACTATACCGGTGCTGCACGTACTATAACGGTGCTGCACATACTATACCGGTTCTGCACATACTATAATGGTGCTGTACATACTATACCGGTGCTGCACATACTATAATGGTGCCGCACATACTATAATGGTGCCGCACATACTATAATGGTGCCGCACATACTATAATGGTGCTATACATACTATAATGGTGCTGCACATACTATAATGGTGCTGCACATACTATAACGGTGCTGCACATACTATAATGGTGCCGCACATACTATAATGGTGCCGCACATACTATAATGGTGCTGTACATACTATAATGGTGCTGCACATACTATAATGGTGCTGCACATACTATAATGGTGCCGCACATACTATAATGGTGCTGCACATACTATAATGGTGCTGCACATACTATAATGGTGCCGCACATACTATAATGGTGCTATACATACTATAATGGTGCTGCACATACTATAATGGTGCTGTACATACTATAATGGTGCCGCACATACTATAATGGTGCTGTACATACTATAATGGTGCTGCACATACTATAATGGTGCCGCACATACTATAATGGTGCTATACATACTATAATGGTGCCGCACATACTATAATGGTGCTGTACATACTATAATGGTGCTGCACATACTATAATGGTGCTGCACATACTATAAGGGTGCTATACCTACTATAACGGTGCTATACATACTATAATGGTGCTGCACATACTATAATGGTGCTGCACATACTATAATGGTGCTGCACATACTATAATGGTGCCGCACATACTATAATGGTGCTGTACATACTATAATGGTGCTGCACATACTATAATGGTGCCGCACATACTATAATGGTGCTATACATACTATAATGGTGCCGCACATACTATAATGGTGCTGTACATACTATAATGGTGCTGCACATACTATAATGGTGCTGCACATACTATAAGGGTGCTGTACATACTATAATGGTGCTGCACATACTATAATGGTGCTGCACATACTATAATGGTGCTGCACATGCTATAATGGTGCTGTACATACTATAATGGTGCTGCACATACTATAATGGTGCTGCACATACTATAATGGTGCTGCACATACTATAATGGTGCTGCACATGCTATAATGGTGCTGTACATACTATAATGGTGCTGCACATACTATAATGGTGCCGTTCATACTATAACGGTGCTGCACATACTATAATGGTGCTGCACATACTATAATAAAATATATAATTATATAATAAATAAAAGAATAAAATGTATAATTTTTGGGGGACAAAGGGACCATATAACGGAATGTTATTTCGGGATTTTGCGATGGAGAGCTCAGTCGTGGAATTCCGCCAATTTTACTCTGTGTGAACTGACCCTAAAAGTGTAAAATAATAAACTTTATACTTACCTGCCCAAGCTCCCTGGTGTCCTTATAACTTCTGAACGCTCCTCACAACCGCCGCTGGCCCTTCTGGGCCGGCCTCTGAAATGACAGGCCAATCACTGGCCGAGGAGGGACAGTGCCACAGCCAGTGTTTGGCTTAGCTGCCATCCCTTCAGAGACCGGCTCAGAAGTGCCAGCGGCGGCTGTGGCGAGTGGCCAGAAGCTAGAAGGACACCGGGTAGAATGGATATTTAAGTATAAAGTTTATTTTATCATCAGTGGCAGATGATTTTTAAGCTAGTTTAAAGCTGACCAGCTGTTGATCATCTCTTTGACTGATTGTTGTCTTTTAGAGATGAGCGAACCGGGTTCGGGTTTGAGTCCATCCGAACCCGAACGTTGGGTATTTGATTAGCTGGGGCTGCTGAACTTGGATAAAGCTCTAAGGTTGTCTGGAAAACATGGATACAGCCAATGACTATATCCATGATTTCCACATAGCCTTAGGACTTTATCCAACTTCAGCAGCCACCGCTAATCAAATGCCGAAAGTTCGGGTTCGGATCGACTCGAGCATGCTCCAGGTTCTCTCATCTCTATTGTCTTTAATACACAGCTAAAGTTTTGGCTGTCCAGGCATGATGGGAGTTGTAGTTTTGCAACAGCTGGAGGGTCCCTACCCCTGATATAGGGCAATCAGATTCCAAATCATTTCATTATCTTTAGTAATTTAGGAACTTCTGACCAATTTTTAGGGTCCTATTACACTGAGCGATTTTTAACGATTAACGATCGCAAACGAGATTGTTTATAGTTAACCTGAAATCGTTCACCATATTACACAGAACGATAATCGTTAGTTACGATCGTTACTACAATCGTTATTGCGATCGTTATTATGATCGTTTATTCCTTCTGATCCCCGAAAAACAATGAACAATGTGCGATTACACTGAACGATTAGTGAACAAAGGCGGAACTTGAGCGAACAAATGTGGAATTACAGCGAACGATTAACGACAATTTTAGTTTCAGATCTAAATCAACGATCAACGACATACGAACGATTTTTCGATCGTTGCCTGCAATTACACAGAACGATTATCGTTTAAATTCGAACGATTTAACGATTTTTCGCACGATAATTGTCCTGTGTAATAGGGCCCTTACGGCTGCTATTTATTATGTCCAAGCAGACACTTACCAGGCGTATGAGCTTTGTGTCTTCTCACTGGCCATGAACGGTCTTTTATCATTGACATTTTTCCCATCTGTGTACTGCGCCTTTGTACGTCGCTCTAGCCTGGTCTGACCCCACAGTTAACATCAAATGCTCCGGCCTAGCTTGTGGAAAATAAATCTATATGCAAATAAGGGCCATGCCATCCGCTTTGTTACCAACCTGAAGGGGACGTGTATATTCTATAGACTTTTATTACACAAGCTGACCCGCCCTTTGCAACTTTTGTGTCTTCAAAGTTCTTTCCACTTAAGTGTTGTTTTCATTTGCTAATGAATGGCTATCATGGCTCCAAACGCTTCAGGGTCCAGGTATGCAGGGATCTGAACACTTCTATTGAAATTGATTGTACAGCCACCTGTATAAACAGTGACCATTGGTATTAGCTAGGCACAAAACAATGGCACGCTGCCTACTTGAAAGGACTAGCAGTGTGAATGGATTATTCTACTGAAAACTAAAGGCCCTATTACACGGGGCAATTATGTGGCAATCAGGCCGACTCACCTTGTGTACCAATCAGGCTGACTCACCTTGTGTACCAATCAGGCCGACTCACCTTGTGTACCAATCAGGCCGACTCACCTTGTGTACCAATCAGGCCGACTCACCTTGTGTACCAATCAGGCCGACTCACCTTGTGTACCAATCAGGCCGACTCACCTTGTGTACCAATCAGGCCGACTTACCTTGTGTACCAATCAGGCCAACTTACCTTGTGTACCAATCAGACCGACTCACCTTGTGTACCAATCAGGCCGACTCACCTTGTGTACCAATCAGGCCGACTCACCTTGTGTACCAATCAGGCCGACTCACCTTGGGTACCAATCAGGCCGACTTACCTTGTGTACCAATCAGGCCGACTTACCTTGTGTACCAATCAGGCCAACTTACCTTGTGTACCAATCAGACCGACTCACCTTGTGTACCAATCAGGCCGACTCACCTTGTGTACCAATCAGGCCGACTAATGGTGCGTTTACACAAAACGATAATTGGCCCGATCGTACGATTAACGATGTCGGAGTAACAATTTTTTTTTCATAACTATCAGCGTTTATACGGTACAATATATCGTACGGAAAATTCGTTTTGCGATCGCTTAAGCCTATCTCACACATTGGTTAAGTCGGCGAACGACTGTTCACACGGAACGATCTGCGAATTTTTTGCGAATGACGAACGACGATTTGATAACATGTTGAAAGATCAAAATGAACGATTTCTCGTTCGTCGCTTGATCGTTCGCTGCGTTTGCACGTACGATTATCGTTCAAATTCGATCGTTATCGCGCAAATTCACGCGATAATCGTTATGTGTAAACGCACCTTTATAAGGCTGGGTTCACACTATGTATATTTCAGGCAGTATTTGGTCCTCATGTCAGGTCCTCATAGCAACCAAAACCAGGAGTGGATTGAAAACACAGAAAGGATCTGTTCACATAATGTTGAAATTGAGTGGATGGCCGTCATATAACGGTAAATAACTGCCATTATTTCAATATAACAGCCGTTGTTTTAAAATGACAGCAAAAATTTGCCATTAAATGACGGCCATCCACTCAATTACAACATTATGTGAACATAGCCTTTCTGTGTTTTCAATCCACTCCTGGTTTTGGTTGCTATACAGCCTCACAAATACAGCCTCAAATATACATAGTGTGAACCCAGCCTAATTACCTTGTGTACCAATCAGGCCGACTCACCTTGTGTACCAATCAGGCCGACTCACCTTGTCTACCAATCAGGCCGACTCACCTTGTGTACCAATCAGGCCGACTCACCTTGTGTACCAATCAGACCGACTCACCTTGTGTACCAATCAGGCCGACTCACCTTGTGTAAAAAAGACAACAATAGGCTTCTCGGCTGATCGTTGTCTATCAACATGTTGCACATAGCTACGTGTAATAGGAGGTGAGCTGTCAGCAGCCGATTAAAGTATATAGTAAATAGTAAACGTATATACTTACCTGCCCTCCCCGATGTCCACTTGTCTCTTCCCAGCAGACCTGGTTTGCAGTAGCAAGTCCCACCATTGAAAATCTCTCTGGACAGTTCCTGACA
This sequence comes from Dendropsophus ebraccatus, assembly GCF_027789765.1. Classification (NCBI taxonomy): domain Eukaryota; kingdom Metazoa; phylum Chordata; class Amphibia; order Anura; family Hylidae; genus Dendropsophus; species Dendropsophus ebraccatus. The sequence continues at coordinate 11,328,807 of NC_091456.1, read as the reverse complement.
TGGACAGAGGTGGCAGCAAAGAGCACTGCTACTAATAGTAATTTGCAAATCTCTGGCACTTTCTGACACCAGTTGATTTGAAAGATGTTTTTTTTTATTGCTGGAGTAGCCTTTTAACTATACAGCATTGGATACTGTGGAGGTGTCTAATAATCAGCAAAATAATGGATTTACTGGGAGTGCCACTTAAAAGTGCCACCCAAAAATTTTTTTGTGAAACTCAATATTCAAAGAAAACATTTTTTTCTTAATCTTTTTTTATAGCCAATAATGCATCCTGGAAAGTGGCAAAATGTATATTGGGGGTCTGGGAGGGTTTTTTCTGGATGTATACATTGTTCTCTGTTAGTAGCCATTATCACAGCCTGTCCGGTATAGGCATACAAACTCAGGTTTCCAAGAGAAGGTTTTTCACAAAAGTACTTAAAGTAGAAGTCCAGTGAAAATTTTTGAAGTATTGTATTGTCCCCCCAAACACAAATCCCCAATATACACTTATTACTGGAAATGCTTATAAAGTGCTTTTTTCCCTGCACTTACTACTGCATCAAGGCTTCACTTCCTGGATAACATGGTGATGTCACTTCCTGGATAACATGGTGATGTCACTTCCTGGATAACATGGTGATGTCACTTCCTGGATAACATGGTGATGTCACTTCCTGGATAACACGGGGACGCCACTTTCTGGATAGCATGGTGATGTCACTTCCTGGATAACATGGTGATGTCACTTCCTGGATAACATGGTCATGTCACCTCCTGGATAACATGATGATGTCACTTCCTGGATAACATGGGGATGTCACGCCCTGACTCCCAGAGCTGTGCGAGCTGTGGCTGCTGGAGAGGATGATGGCAGGGGGATGCTCAGTGACCCTCCAGTGCTCTGTGTCCCTCTGCCATCATCCTCTCCAGCAGCCACAGCCCGCACAGCTCTGGGAGTCGGGTTTTGACATCACCATGTTATCCAGGAAGTGACATCACCATGTTATCCAGGAAGTGACATTGCCATGTTATCCAGGAAGTGACATCACCATGTTATCCAGGAAGTGACATCACCGTGTTATCCAGGAAGTGACATTACCATGTTATCCAGGAAGTGACCTCACCATGTTATTCAGGAAGTGACATCACCATGTTATCCAGGAAGTGACATCAACGTGTTATCCAGGAAGTGACATCACCGTGTTATCCAGGAAGTGACATCACCATGTTATCCAGGAAGTGAAGCCTTGATGCAGTAGGAAGTGCAGGGAAAAAAACACTTCATGTGCATTTCCTGTAATAAGTGTATATTGGTGATTTTGTATAACTTTTTGGGGCAATACAATACTTAAATAAAACTTTTCGCTGGACTTCTCCTATAAAGTTTGCATCCAGCTTCCCCTGGCATAAGGCTGGGTTCACACTACGTTTTTTCTAATCCATTTTCTCATCTGTTTTAATAAAAAAACGGATGCATTTGTGTGCATCAGTTTTGATCATTTTTTTTACATTGTCTTTCATTATAAAAAAAAAATGGGATCAACCACATTTTTGTGTACAATAAAAAAACAGATGCGTGTTATATAATTGAAGCCAATGGAAAAATGGATTAAAATGGATGCACACAAATGCATCCGTTTTCCATCCGTTTTTTGTAAAAACGAATGGAAAAAAGAAAAGGAAGGAAAAAAACGTAGTGTGAACCCAGCCTAAGGGCCCTATTCCACTGGACGATTATCATTCAGATTATCGTTAAATCGTTCAAATCTAAACCATAATCATTTGGTTGAAATGCAGTTAACGATTAATGACAGAACCAGAAATCGTTGATGGCTTTATAAGACCTGGTTCTATTTTTATCGTTGCTTGTTCGCAAAACGTTCGCCAATCGTTTGCATTATATAAGATGTCTTTCGGTCGTTCGCAGTAGATACGAACGCAATTGCAAAGAAATAGCGAAGAAAAAACTATCGCAAATACGATCATAAGTAACGATTATCGTTCCATGGAAATGAGTGAACGTTTTCAGGTCTTTCGCAATAGCGGTCGTTTGAGATCATTAATCGTTAACGATTATGTGAACGATAATCGTCCGGTGGAATAGGGCCCTAACCCAATAAATTACCACCTCCCTTATTTGCTCCTCCCTCTGCTTCTTCTCTGCCATCTTTTGTTCCTGGATGTGTTCCCGTTGCAATCCTCCTGGGCCTGGTGGTATTCTCGGTCAGGGAAGAAACAGACAGTGGACTCTGCACTTGTCCTGGCACACTTGCCTCAATCAGCCCTAAATGGCTGCGGACAACCACGGTGACGGTCCCTAACTTATATAGGGTGATACACAAAACGTAGACAAGACAGACAAACACATGATCCAACGAGAAGTCCAAAAATGAGATCCAACAAGAATAGTCAAGTCACAGCACAAGTCACAAGTCAAGATCAGGGCAGGCGGAAAACCAGGATAGTCCGGGTACAGGTGCAGGTGTTAGCTAGCCAAAGTAAAGGGCCTATTACATGGAGCAATTATTGTTTCAAAATTTTGTATAACGATCGAAAATGAGCAAGCTAAAAATCATTCACTTTTGTCTTTCAACATGTTCATATATTATCGTTGTTAGTTCGCCGATTGTTCGCATATCTGTTTGTGTAATAAGTCGTTCACCAATAAAACATGTTGTGTGGGTTGTCCTGAGGAACGATTAGCGACCATATAACGACGTAAAAACGGTCGTCCATAACAGTAATCGGTGAAAGTGATAACCTCACAATCGCCCAGTAGATCTATACTCTGCTGCCGGGAACCGTATCAGCACAATCATTCTGATTGGTTCCCTTTAAAGTGGAAGTCCGGCCGGGGGGGGGGGGGGATAATTTATTACAGGCAGTGGGAGTTCACCTTTAAGGCAAATTTCATGGCTCAAATAGGGTTAAAGGGGTTGTCCAGCGAAAATCTTTTTCCTTCAAATCAACTGATATCAGAAAGTTATATAAATTTGTAATTAACGTGTATTAAAAAAATCGCAAGTCTTCCCATACTTATCAGCTGCTGTATGTCCTGCAGGAAATTTTCTTTTCTTTTTAGTCTGACACAGTGCTCTCTGCTGACATCTCTGGCCGAGACAGGAACTCTGTCTCGGTTTTCTATGAATCCCCATAGAAAACCTCTCCTGCTCTGGACAGTTCCTGTCTCGGCCAGAGATGTCAGCAGAGAGCAGTGTGTCAGATTGAAAATAAAACAACACATCCTGCAAGACATACAGCAGTTGATAAGTATGGGAAGACTTGAGATTTTTAAATAAAAATAAATTACCAATCTATATAACTTTCTCACCCCAGTTGATTTGAAAGTAAAAGATTTTCGCTGGACAACCCCTTTAATCTGGCGCTTTCCTGTCCAGCTTTGTTTTTTTTTTATTATCAGAGGACCATTTTGTCCTTAGGGCCATGTACACAAAATCTCATTAAATAATAGAAGTAATGAGTTATAGCATATTCATTATCATTTTTATTGCTACTTGAAGTTTAGCCAATCGGAGTTACCATAGCAGCAGTATCTTATATTGGCACTGACGGGCATGGCTCCAAATGAAAGCTCTTTGGTGGAATTTGGGGTCAGACACCCTTGAGTCACAATGATTACTTTAGTATTGAGAGTACGGTACAGTGCCAGGATAATGCAGAGCTGCCTAGACTCTAAATACTGCGCCCATTATAGCATACAGTCTTCTAGGTTGCGGCTAGCATACAGTAACATTACAGATATATAATTGTGTTTACTCCACAGTCACTATTATGTGTAGTTAAAGGGGAACTCCAATGCCCCCCACCACCCCCCAAATTAACTGGTGTCACAAAGTTATATAGATTTGGAATTTACTTCTATTAAAAATATCTCCAGTCTTCCAGTACTTATCAGCTGCTGTATGTCCTGCAGGAAGTGGTGTATTCTTTCCACAGTCTTACACAGTGCTCTCTGCTGCCACCTCTGTCCATGTCAGGAACTGTCCAGAGGAGGAGAGGTTTTCTATAGGAACTTGTTAATGCCCTGGACAGTTCCAGACATGGACAGAGGTGGCAGCAGAGAGAACGGTGTTAAACAGAAAATTTCTTGCAGGACATACAGCAGCTGATAAGTATGTGAATTTTTTTTAAATAGAATTGAATTACAAATCTATATAACTTTCTAAAACCAGCTGATTTGAAAGAAAAAGTTTTTTTTGCTGGAGTACCCCTTTAAGCTATTGAGAGCTACTGAGTGTATGCAGCACCTCTGCTCTTGATTCGTCCTTGCTACGCTGCATTCACACACATCATTTGTTCTACATCCTGTTATAAAAATGGCAGAAATTGTATACCGTATAATGGAGATATTTGTATTATGGAGATATATTAGCTCCGCATTGAAGCAGTTTTTTTTTTTCCTGGAAGCTTTATACAGAATTGAACAATCCAGATTCCTCGGGTAAGATCCTAGCTATGTTGTAATCAGCCGTATTTATAATATTTAGATGATTAAAGGGATTTTAGAGCGTATACAGTAGATAGCAGGAATCTGTATGTACATAATCGCCAGATGGTGCCACCATAGTTCACAAGTAGTTGATTTGCATTTTCATTATCTTGCTCAGGTCTGTGCAGCTGTTGACTTGCTGAGAGTTTAATAAACCGCTGTTATCTGTTCTGGTAAGTAATACATGACAATGCAATAACCATGGGGGCACAACCTGCAGCTCACCACCCAGATGTGCCTGTCTGCCTATGCCCGCTGCAGGCCTGGCGGAGGGGGGAAGGGTTGTATGACAGATTATCAGATTTTCTTGCAAAAATAGCGCCACACCTGTCCTGTTTGGGGTATTACAGTTCAGCTTCATTCACTTTAATTGAACTGAGCTGCAAAAACTACATCCAAACTGACTAAAAGAGCGGTGCTGTTTCCGAAAGAATGTGGCCAAGTCTGGAAAACCCCTTTAAAGGGTAGGTTTACACATAATGTATCGGCTGCGAATCCTGGTACTGTAAACTTCAATAGAATTACATACCCAAAGTGGAATTTTCATTCCGCTGCGAGTATGTAACTCGGCCCCCTGCAGCATACATTACCTGCTCAGGGCTGTGGCTGCATGTGAGGTTCCCGGTGGTCCCGGTCAGCCAATCGGTGACTGCGGCGGGGCCGTGCACTGACTGGCTGGCCGCGGCACTGAGCAGGTAATGTATGCTGCAGGGGTTAAAGGGGCCGGGTTACATACTCGCAGCGGAATGAAAATTCCACTATGGGTATGGAACCCTATTCGCAGTACCAGGATTCGCAGTGGATTTCGCTGCAAATTTGCAGTGTGAAATCCGCTGCAAATCCGGTATGTGTGAAGCTAACCTTAAGAAACTTCCAAACTTTACTTGAAAGAGGGTTCTTAGTGCAAAACAGTTACAAACAGTGCTCAGGTACTTAGTGCAAAAATAATAATGTAATAATAAGGTGGTTAAGTGTCTCTTTAGTGTTTGAAGAATCACACCTAACCGCCTTCTGCCCCACAGTGTTGGGTTTCCGTCCTATTGGGGTAGTACGAGTCCTAGGTCTCTGCTCTGGGTGGAGCTGTCTTGTAGTGTCCTTCCTACAAAACTGAGCGTCTTGTCAGTAGAGAACGGCTTACTGGCACTGTGCTCTACTGCAGGTCCAGTCTTGAGTTATCTGTCCCTTTTCTATAAGGGTGCTGACTGTCCTGTTTTAGCAAGTAAGATTCACGGCAAAGGCAAGGGTTTCCCTCGGGGGTCTAGTCTAGCAACACATAGTAGTTGGGTAACTAGTGCAGGAACAAACTATATACATGTCCTACCTGGCTTGTAGCCAGGCACTAACTAACAACTAACAACTAAAAGGAAGTGTTTGTGCTAGACCTAGTGTTAGCTGCAGTAGTGCTGTGAGAGTGTGACATCTAGTGGTTGGAGTAAGGAACAACGGCCTCCTGTCCTAACCTGTGACTTTAGAGTGAAACACATAGTGGGACACTACAATAGATTCTTACAATGTAATTTGACCCCAAAGAGACCTCTATAATGTAATAGCCTGCAGATCAGAGTCCCATAATGTAATATAACCCCCCATAATGTAATACAAAACCTAGACCAGAGTCACAAAATGTAATACAGACCCCAGATTAGAGTCCCATAATGTAATATAAACCCCCATAATGTAATATAGACCCCCATAATGTAATACAAAACCTAGACCAGAGTCCCATAATGTAATATAGACCCCCATAATGTAATACAAAACCTAGACCAGAGTCCCAAAATGTAATATAAACCCCCATAATGTAATATAAACCCCCATAATGTAATATAGACCCCCATAATGTAATACAAACCCTAGACCAGAGTCCTAAAATGTAATACAGACCCCAGACAGACCCCCATAATGTAATACAGACCCCAGACAGACCCCCATAATGTAATACAGACCCCAGACAGACCCCCATAATGTAATACAGACCCCAGACCTTATATTAACAAATGAAAAGATAAGGAAATACTGATGTCTAATTTTTTGGTCATTTATCTTTTTAGTGTTGTGCTTCTCACTGGAATCTAAGGAATCTCTTATTATTTCCTCCTATTATTTCCGCATGGAGGTATGAAGGTTCCTGGTACTATTCATACTTTTTGTTTCCAGAATGGTCACAGGTGAGTGAAGTCAGGAATGGAGTCAGGGGTCACCAATGCCTCAGCAGTCTGAATGCAGCATCCAGAATTATAGTCAGACGGCTGTGACTCAATACCTGGAGCGGAGCCACAACAACCAGGCATATAATGCAGGAACAGAGGCCAAGTATAATATGTACCTTCATCTGTAGGCAAAGAGGCAAAACTTAAAGGGACTGTCCCCCTTTTTGCATTCTGACTTCTCTATACAGGTGTAAAGGGTAAATTTAACAGTTTTCATTCCTTATTTTATATCATACATCATGGTGCTTGTAAAAAGTCATCTTTTATCACCTGCGGATTGTGCTATCTGCGCTGGGCTTCATGGGCGAAGCGCCACCCACAATGCCCCCCATTGGTCCCGCCCCGTAACAGCATCTGCGCATAGGTCCCGCCCTTCAACCTCCATTGGAACAGGCCAGCCTAAAGATCTTGGCCCCACCCCCTCTAGGTCGCCCCATACCAATTTCCGCTGAGGGGGCGTGGCCTACATGACAAAGATGCCACAGGGGCGGGGCAAACTGGGGGGGGGGGACACGTATGATATAAGATAAGGTATGAAAACTGCAAAAGTTACCTTTTACACTTGTGTAGAGAAGTTATAATACAAAAAGAGGGGGACAGTGTCACTTTAAGTCTCCATTAAATGAGCTGCCAGGGAAATGCCAGTAGAAGGCGGCATTGGATGTTATGGCAGGGAGCAGGAGAGCTGTGGCCGTATCAGATAGTCAGCGGAGAAGCGGCTGGCAGGAGGTAAATAGCCCGCTGTGCACGGCATGGCGTCCAGTTGCCTGGCAACCCTGGCGCAGGGGCGATTAGAGGTGAGTAACAGCGAGAAGTTCCTCAGGCTAAAATTTGCACTGCAAGAATTTATATGATTGACCTGATTTATAGATATATTAATGGGAGAACAAATAAGGTGTTTAATGTTCGGTTTCCTTTAGATAATTGCAATGTCAAATACTTTATACAAATCCTTGTCAATTATTTCCAATGCCTCGTGTCTCAGTAGTGTACAGAGATTTATAATTCACATGGAATGACAATCATTTGCGTGCTGGGGCGGGAAGTGTTGCTGTAGCGACCAACAATTGCTCTGACTTAAAAAATAATAATGTAATACATGAGCTGGAGATAGTAGTATACGCATAGTATTGGTATGTTACTTATCTGTGAGTGCAAAGTCCCATCATTGTAATCACCACAGACCTGTGTTAGTAGGAAGGCCAAAAATGTATAGGCCTTAATAGTCCTAACGTGTACTTATCAGCTGCTGTATGTGCTGCAGGAAGTGGTGGATTCTCTCTAGTCTGACACAGTGCTCTCTGCTGCCACCTCTGTCCATGTCAGGAACTGTCCAGAGCAGCAGCAAATCCCTATAGAAAACCTCTCCTGCTCTGGACAGTTCCTGACATGGACAGAGGTGGCCAGATTGGGGTGCACTGCAACTAAACTGTTCCATGCCGCCTTCTGCTTCCTATTCAGCTTCCTGCAAAATGAACTTTGCTCCATGACCTTCTTGATGTGCGGTCCCTGCGAAGACACCAGCTTTGACTTTTGCTTCGGACAGCTTAGGAAAAAGATCTTGAAGATTAAAAGCTGTGACAAATAGCTTTATGAGCCCTAACGTGATGTGCAGTGGTGGCATCAGCACCTCGCAGGGTTCCACAAGTGGCTCCTACTTTACAACTCCTCAGATTGGGAACATTTTGGCAGAACTTTTTTTTTTTCTCCATAGACCTATTAATTAGGAGGGAATAGAAGCCAGACTGTAACTTCTATATTTCTAGGTCATTGCCCGATTACAAAAGCGGAGGGAGCATCCGCACAGTGGGGAGGACTGGTGTGTATTTAAATGAGAAGGTCACAAGTCAATCCAAGCGAAAAGCAGGAGTCAGATTAAAGGGATCATGTCACTAGGTTTTTGTTGTCTTAAATGAGGGCAGCATAAACTGGTGACAGAAATACTGAACAGATCAGTGTATTACTTCCATCATTCTGCTCAGCCGTTCTCCTAATATGCAGGAGAATAGGATACTTGACACACCCCTCCCCCCGCCCTCCAGCTGCTGATTGACAGGTGACTGCTTATACACAGCATGGATAGATAACTGCCAATCAGCAGCTGGAGGGCGGAGTTTCTGCTTCTCATGAATATCCAGGACTACTGAGCTCATGCATATAATGGAGAGGACTTATTATTGTTCATGTTATTTAGGAGGAGATCTCTGGATCAGCTGCACAGAACAATGTAAGTGATACATCATTCTGTTCAGCTTCTCTGTCACTAGTTTGTGCTCCCCTGAGATAGGACGACATAAGGCTACTGACCTACTGAGTCTCTTTGAATCCGTATTTTGGCTCCTTTTTAATCAATCCTGTTGACTGCACATGAAATCATCTGTCTGACTATCCTACATATGATGACAATCCAGTGGTAGGGGTAAGAGGGGCTATGCCCAGACATTAGTTTTCTGCCTGTATCCCTGACATTAATTTATTATAAGTAAGGACCCCCCCCCCCCCTCCCCCCCCCCTAAAAGGGCCACCCAAAAGATGAAAAGGATGTAACCAGGAGCTTCCCGCATAATAAGCTGTTCTACCAGCTGTATAGAGAATTATCACAGATGAGTCATTAACTTTCATCCAAAGTACTGGAGACATTGTTCAATCAGAACGAATACATTCCCCTTAATATGTGAACAATCAGTGGGCGTGTACATCCTCAGATCGGGAACATGTGGGCAGAACACCCTTTTCTCCCCATAGACATATCAATTAGCAGGGAATAGAAGCCAGACTGTAACTTCTATATTTCTAGGTCTGACTGTCCTTCCCCGAGTACAAACCTCTCTAAAAAATCTGGGTAACCATTTGAGGACATGGGGTTGTTATTGATGTAGATTTACCTACCACATCTGCTGGAAGTTTGTTCTAAGCATCTACTACTCTAAGGGCCCTATTCCACTGGACGATTATCGTTCAGATTATCGTTAAATCGTTCGAATCTAAACGATAATCGTTCGGTTGAAATGCAGTAACGATTAACGACCGAACGAGAAATCGTTGATCGCTTTATAAGACCTGGACCTATTTTTATCGTTGCTCGTTCGCAAAACGTTCGCAAATCGTTCGCATTGAATAAGACATCGTTCGGTCGTTAGCAATAGATACGAACGCAATAGCGAATAAATACGGAAGAAGAAACGATCGCAATTACGATCATAAGTAACGATTATCGTTCCATGGAAATGAGTGAACGTTTTCAGGTCTTTCGCAATAGCGGTCGTTTGAGATCGTTAATCGTTAACGATTATGCTAACGATAATCGTCCGGTGGAATAGGGCCCTAAAAGTAATATTTTTTCCATGTTGCTTTTAATCTTTTCCCCAACTGACCTCAGATTGTGTCCTCTTGTTCTTTTTTTTTTTTTTTTTGGTCTCAGCAAGTGCCAGAAATTAGTAATTTACTTCTATTCAAAAATCTCTAGTCTTCCAGTACTTATCAACTGCTGCATGTCCTGCAGGAAGTGGTGTATTCTTTCCAGTCTGAAACAGTGCTCTCTGCTGCCACCTCTGTCCATGTCAGGAACTGTCCAGAGCAGCAGCAAATCCCCATAGAAAACCTCTCCTGCTCTCTAATTGCAGTAAATAACAAATCTCTGGGACTTTCTGGCGCCAGATGATTTGAAAGAATTTTTTGGGTGAACTCCCCTTTAAGTCGTTCCTGATATGTTTTATATGCCACACCTTCCACCATTTTCATAGTCCATCTTTGGACCCGTTCTATTACATCAGTATCCTTCTGTATGTGAGGTCTCTAGAATTGGACACAGTATTCCAGATGTGATGTCACTACAGCTGTATACAGCTGGATCACAATCTCCCTCTTCCTACTGGTCATACCTCTAGCTATACAGCCCAGCATACTATTATATATACAGCCCAGGATACTATTATATATATATATATATATATATACAGCCCAGCATACCATTATATATACAGCCCAGTGTACCATTATATATATACGTATATATATATTAAATATATACAGCCCAGCATACTATTATATACAGCCCAGCTTACTAATATATATATATATATATATATATATATATATATATAAATATATATATATATATATATACATATATACATATATATATATATGTATATATACAGCCCAGCATAACATTTTATATATACAGTTGTACCTTGGTTTAAGAGTAACTTGGTTTAAGAGCGTTTTGGTTTAAGAGCTCACAGTTTTTCGAAATTGTGACTTGGTGTAAGAGCATTGTTTTTTTTAAGAGCTCCCTGTACTGGGGGGGGGGGGGGGGTGGGAGGGGGAGTGGAGGAGGTGTATGGTCTGCATAGCGGGGTCTACAGCCCTGTACTCTGACCCAGAAAGTCTCCCTCACCTTCCAAATTATAGCAGATCCACTTCAGGCTGGGGCTTACATCAGGGGACAGGACTGTGGAGGTAATCTCTCCATAGCTGTAACCCCTCTCTCCCCGGACAGAGAGTGCTGCATGTATGTGCCCACATCTGCCCTGCTCATTCCTTCATGCTCCCTGCAGTCTCTGTCCGCCCTTGTGTTTCCCATCCTCTCCATTACTGTACAGTAACTTATAATATCACAGATTCTGCTGTTTATAAGTGTTTGTTTTATCTGTTTTACATCTTATTCAGAATAATAAATCATTATTTTTGGGGTGTGGAACCAACTGTCTGCATTTCTATGATTTCTTATGGAAAAATTTGCTTTGGTTTAAGGGTGCCTTCACACCTACCGACTCGCAGCGTTAATAACGCTGCGAGTCGGCTAGGTCCTGGCAGATCACTGTCAGTACATACACGCAGCAGTCTGATCGACCGCTGCGTGTATGTAAATCTGCCGGCTGCTTAACCCCTTCTGATGCCGGCTGGCCGCCTCCGCTCAGCTCTGTATACATTACCTACTCGCTCCACGGGGTCCCGGCATCCTGCTCTCGCGCCCGGCCAATCAGTGTTTTGCCCTGCCGCAGCCACTGATTGGCCAGGCGGGAGAGTAGGACGCCGGGACCCCGTGGAGCGAGGAGGTAATGTATACAGAGCTGAGCGGGAGGCGGCCGGCCGGCATCAGAAGGGGTTAAGCAGCCGGCAGATTTACATACACGCAGCGGTCGTTCAGACTGCTGCGTGTATGTACTGACAGTGATCTGCCAGGACCTAGCCGACTTGCAGCGTTATTAACGCTGCGAGTCGGTAGGTGTGAAGGCACCCTAAGAGTGAATTTGGATTACAAGCGCGGTCCCAGAACGAATTATACTCATAATCCAAGGCACCTCTATATATATATATATATACACCACTATATATCTTAAACCAAGTTACTCTTAAACCAAGGTACCACTGCATATATATATATATAAATATATATACAGCCCAGCATACCAATATATATACAGCCCAGCATACAATTATATATATATATATATAATGGTGTGCTGGGCTGTATATATATAATGGTATGCTGGGCTGTATATATAGTGGTATGCTGGGTATATATATATATATATATATATATATATACATATATATATATATATATATATACTGTACATATATATATATATACTGTATATACACAGTCACCTGCCACTTTATTAGGTACACCATGCTAGTAACGGGTTGGACCCCCTTTTGCCTTCAGAACTGCCTCAATTCTTGGTGGCATAGATACAACAAGGTGCTGGAAGCTTCCTCAGAGATTTTGGTCCATACTGACATGATGGCATCACACAGTTGCCGCAGATTTGTCGGCTGCACATCCATGATGCCAATCTCCCGTTCCACCACATCCCAAAGATGCTCTATTGGATGGAGATCTGGTGACTGTGGAGGCCATTGGAGTACAGTGAACTCATTGTCATGTTCAAGCAGAAATCGAGACTCATCAGACCAGGCAACGTTTTTCCAATCTTCTACTGTCCAATTTCGATGAGCTTGTGCAAATTGTAGCCTCAGTTTCCTGTTCTTAGCTGAGCGGAGTGGCACCCGGTGTGGTCTTCTGCTGCTGTAGCCCATACTGTGTACTGTGCATTCAGAGATGCTCTTCTGCCTACCTTGGTTGTAACGGTTGGCTATTTGAGTCACTGTTGCCTTTCTATCAGCTTGAACCAGTCTGCCCATTCTCCTCTGACCTCTGGCATCAACAAGGCATTTCCGCCCACAGAACTGCCGCTCACTGGATGGTTTTTCTTTTTCGGACCATTCTCTGTAAACCCTAGAGATGGTTGTGCGTGAAAATCCCAGTAGATCAGCAGTTTCTGAAATACTCAGACCAGCCCTTCTGGCACCAACAACCATGCCACGTTCATAGGCCCTCACATCACCTTTCTTCCCCATACTGATGCTCGGTTTGAACTGCAGGAGATTGTCTTGACCATGTGTACATGCCTAAATGCACTGAGATGCCACCATGTGATTGGCTGATTAGAAATTAAGTGGTAACGTGCAGTTGGACAGGTGTACCTAATAAAGTGGCCGGTGAGTGTATGTATGTATATATATATATATATATATATATATATAATGGTATGCTGAGCTGGTGTATGGTATGGTGTGCTGGTATGCTGATATACAGCCCAGCATATAATAGTATGCTGGGCTGTATATATAATGGTATGTTGGGCTGTATATATATATATAATGGTATTCTGGGCTGTATAAATATATATATATATATATATATAATGGTATGCTGGGCTGTATATATATTAGTATGCTGGGCTGTATATATATATTGGTATGCTGGGCTGTATATATATATTGGTATGCTGGGCTGTATGTATTTATAATGGTATGCTGGGCTGTATATATATATAATAGTATGCTGGGCTGTATATATAAATAATAGTATGCTGGGCTGTATATATATATAAATAATGGTATGCTGGGCTGTATATATATATATATATATATATATATATATATATAATGGTATGCTGGGCTGTGTATATATAAGGGTATGCTGGGCTGTGTGTGTATATATATATATATATATATATATATATAAATATATATAATGGTAAACTGGGCTGTATATATAATGGTATGCTTGGCTGTATGTATATATATATATATATATATATAGTGGTGCCTTGGATTACGAGCATAATTCGTTCTGGGACCATGCTTGTAATCCAAATCTACTCTTAAACCAAAGCAAATTTTGGGTCAGAGTACAGGGCTGTAGACCCCGCTATGCAGGCCTTGCCCCTCCCCACTTGCGCTCCCACCCAGTACAGGGAGCTCTTAAACCAAAGCAATACTCTTAAACCAAGTCACAGTTTTGAAAAAATGTGAGCTCTTAAACCAAAACGCTCTTAAACCAAGGTACCACTGTATATATATATATATATATATATATATATATACACAAAAACACAGAAAAGTGCAACAGCTCACCGCAACAGCAAGATACAGACCCACCATAGACATGAAAATAATTAAAAGCAGCCCCCCCAACTGCCCAAAAAATTCCCACAAAAATAATGAGTCTCTTGGTTACTATTTGCAAACAGCGTAAACTGCCTCACCACGATAAGGTGGACTCATATCGAGGCAGACCCTACACTGTATGTACACTATGGCCTCTCCATGGCGTATAATACGCCTATGCTCTGGGCATGCAAGATCCGTCTAATACCTGCAAAAATAATTGCATCACCTGGGTGAGACAGGTGGAGTGCACGACCAAATAGAGGCAGCCACTCCCCCAACTGGAAAACTGAAAAAAAAGGCAACGTGCAGCCATGGCAACGTGCTCCTGCCTAGTGTGAACAGTGTTCTAGGAGAGCTGACCAATTTTTTCCTTTTTTTTCAGTTTTCCAGTTGGGGGAGTGGCTGCCTCTATTTGGTCGTGCACTCCACCTGTCTCACCCAGGTGATGCAATTATTTTTGCAGGTATTAGACGGATCTTGCATGCCCAGAGCATAGGCGTATTATACGCCATGGAGAGGCCATAGTGTACATACAGTGTAGGGTCTGCCTCGATATGAGTCCACCTTATCGTGGTGAGGCAGTTTACGCTGTTTGCAAATAGTAACCAAGAGACTCATTATTTTTGTGGGAATTTTTTGGGCAGTTGGGGGGGCTGCTTTTAATTATTTTCATGTCTATGGTGGGTCTGTATCTTGCTGTTGCGGTGAGCTGTTGCACTTTTCTGTGTTTTTGTGTGTTTGCTATTTCAGCCATGGCAACGTGCTCCTGCCTAGTGTGAACAGTGTTCTAGGAGAGCTGACCAATTTTTTCCTTTTTTTTCTGTTTTCCTATATATATATATATATATATATATATATATATATATATATATACAGCCCAGCATACTATTATATATACAGCCCAGCATACCATTATATATATATATATATATATATATATATACAGCCCAGCATACCATTATATATATATATATACAGCCTAGCATACCATTCTTTCTTTTTTTTAAACTGCTCTGAATTTGTGATGACCTCTGAGCCTTTTGATCAAATTTTTGCAGTCGGTGTTCATTTTTGCACATGATTTCACCTGTGCAACAAAAATGCAGATGATAAATCCCTCCCCCCCCCCCTCTTGGAGGTCATATCTATACTCTAATAATGTGTCTATTGTCCATGGTGCTCTCACAGGTTCACAGGGAATATATGACTATATCATTACATTTATTGGTCATCGGTTTTCTGTGACAGCACTGACTTGTCTAATTTGTTTTCACTAATATGTTTGCAAGCGTTATATTTATATTTATATTTATATTTATATATATATATATATATATATATATATATATAAACCAACAAAACACAACAATCACTGAACTCAGGGAGAACAGTGAAAAATTCCAATGGAGTACTCATTTACGAGTCTCCATTGATTGTCCCATACAAAATTTGAATATGCAAAAAAGGGGTCCGTGGAGCCTCAGTTACGAGTCTCAAAACACGGGAATAGCCAGTAATCCCTCTCTCCAGAGAAGGAAGCCCATCGCTAAGGGGTGCCTCCTAGTGGGGAGAGCACCAAACCACCCTGAAACTGCAGTCTGTGGATGGATGCCTAGCCTTGGTAACCCTTGTCTTATGTGGTTATACTCGCCACAGAGTTAGACTTTGACTCACAGGGGCCACCCTGGTGTTTCCCTATTTAGGTCCCAAAGCTCGCAACAGAGTGAGGACCTGAGGGACTACGTATCAGGGTGGTTTGGTGCTCTCCCCACTAGGAGGCACCCCTTGGCGATGGGCTTCCTTCTCTGGAGAGAGAGATATCTGGCTATTCCCGTGTTTTGAGGCTCGTAACTGAGGCTCCACGGACCCCTTTTTTGCATATTCAAATTTTGTATGGGACAATCAATGGAGACTCGTAAATGAGTACTCCATTGGAATTTTTCACTGTTCTCCCTGAGTTCAGTGATTGTTGTGTTTTGTTGGTCTATTTATCATTGCCCCAGTAGCCAGAATCCTGCTCCACACTGACGAGGGGCAAATACCCCGAAACTGCAGTCTGTGGATGGATGCCTAGCCTTGGTAACCCTTGTCTTATGTTGTTATACTCACCACAGAGTTAGACTTTGATTCGCAGGGGCCACCCTGGTGTTTCCCTATTTAGGTCCCAAAGCTCGCAACAGAGTGAGGACCTGAGGGACTACGTATCAGGGTGGTTTGGTGCTCTCCCCACTAGGAGGCACCCCTTGGCGATGGGCTTCCTTCTCTGGAGAGAGGGATATCTGGCTATTCCCATGTTTTGAGACTCGTAACTGAGGCTCCACGGACTCCTTTTTTGCATATATATATATATATATATATATATATATATATATGTATGTATGTATACAGATATATTTAAACGTTTACCAAATGTGGTTGGGAAATCTACAGTATGTGCACATATATGGGTAAACATATAAGTATCCTAACATCAAATAAAAAGGATATATTATAAGGGCAGGATAGATGGATCGCGTCTTTCTCCTCTGTCAGTCAACCTTCTGTTGGGATTACCCATTGTGTTCCCGACCCCATGGCTGATCATATACCTGGTTATGTGCATTATAGTAGAGAAAAGCTTCAGTAATTAATAATTAACCTAACAATAAATAATTGACACTATTCCAGCTGGGATGTCCTCTCCTAGGTCATGGGAAATGTCTCAAACTCTTCATTATTGATAGTGACCTCCCCCCCCCCCCCCCCGTCACTCTCACTGTTGTCTATATAGACCAATCTTTCCAACTTAAGGGCCGTATTACACGGGACGATTATCGTTCGAAAAATCGTTAGATTGTTCGGATTTAAACGATAATCCTTTTGTGCAATAGCAGACAACAACTAAATGACCAACGAAAATCGTTTGATCGAATCAGGACCTATTTTCATCGTTGATGCTCACAAATTGTTCAAACATCATTCGGAGTAATAACGCATCGTTCGTTTGTTCCCTGGTCTATCAGCCAGGAACGGACGAACGTCCTGTGTAATAGGATGAACAATTAAGGTCGTTCGTCATAGCGGTCATTTGAGTTCGTTTATTGTTAATCGACGAAAAACCGTCCAGTATAATACCACCTACGAGTATGTTCCCACTACGGAAAACGTGCAGAGACTTCAAGCAGATTCCACCGTGCGCCCTCCGCTTGAAGTTCCGCCCGTCCTATAGGCTCAAAATCCGCCCTAACAATTGACATGTCAATGCTTCGCAAATATCATTGAGTCTTTGGGACGGGCGAAACTTTAAGCGGAGGCCACGCTGTGGAATCCGCTTGGAGTCTCTGCACGTTTTCCTTAGTGCGAACATACCCAAACGTAAAGGAAAGTGCAGGATGTACTGTATGTGGCCGAGTAACTCGACTGACTAAACATACAGTGGACCCCAGCGGGGAGGCTCTCTGACCAGAATCTATTTTCCATCTTTGCAGTCCAGGTAATTCAGCAACATGGTGGAAACGGACAAGGAGGAGCTTGGGGCGCTTCACGCCTGGCATGGATGAAACATTGCATTCAGATATTAACTGGGTGGCAATACAAAAATCTAATGAAATGCTCTTTGTGCGACTTTTTAAAAATTCTCAAATGATAAATTGGGCGTTAATCCCGGATTATCCGAATTTTTGGGTGAAGATTCAACACAGGCAGATTAAAAAAAAAGTCGCATCTAAAAAATATTCACCTGGATCATAAATAGAACTTAGACCAAAAATCTGTGAAAAAATCTAATTATTCACCAAAGCCCTTGATAAATTTCCCCCGTTGTGTTTTCATTGGAATTTTTGGTCAGTAACAATCAAAAAGTCAGCATACTGTAGCTATGGCATTTTTTCATTTTACCTAGCAGTGTTTTTTTCTCCTATAGATCTCCATTGGTTAAAAAATAATACGCTTAAAATATACGTGTGTAAATGTATGTGCATGTTTTACTGTTTTCACTTCTCACATTCTTAAATAGAATTCCTTGAATAACATGATCAAAGAATCACATGACTTGTAAGGAGCTGGAGAGAAAAAAAAAAAAACACCACCAGAAAACTGCAGATACTTCACATGCAATGTATGTGAGTTTAGTCAAACGTCAACGTCCAACCCATTGAGTTTGGCAGAACCCGTGTAATAATGAGTAAGAACAGGTAAAAAGGCGTTTATAGGGAAATTAAAATGCTTTATTAATCACAAAAAATGATTTTAAAAAATCCCAAGAATGGGTCTGTACAGCACCAAAATACATAAAAAACATGGACAAATCACATAAGCATAGATTTGTGATGCGGTAGGTATTGGGTTTTTATTTTTTTATTTCCCCGCACCCCCTGCCCATAGTAGATTTTTACTCTCCTGCCTGAGTTCTCCTTTAAAGGGGTACTCCAGCAAAAATTATTATTTTTTTTTTTTCCAAATCAAGTTATATATATTAAAAAATTACTTCTATTTAAAAATCTCAAGTCTTCCCATACTTATTGTTGCAACAGCCGTGATTAGTGCGGAACTTACGTTGGGCTGAAGGCTGAGGGAATCCGGCCGAGAGAAGTAAAACGGATCGAAACGGATGTGTTTTCTTTTAACAGACACAAAAGTAGTGTTGTTGAACGGATTGCAAAAACGCAGTGTAAACCTAGCCTAATATATATATATATTTATTTTTCAGATTTGCAGATATTACAGAAAATTACAGATCCGCAAAAATGACAAACGCTTCTATAGACTTCTATAGGAGAATTCCGGACCGTACTAGAGCTTGTCATGAAATTTTTGTGGATAATGGATCTATAAAATTACGGACAATGTGGACAGCCCAGTTGAAATCAATGGGCCCTGAATTTGTCACAATTACAGAAAAAAATTTGGAACCGGTGAATGTAGCCTTAGTTCTCATGTGCAAGTTCCCGTATGTTCTGTGTGCGGTGGGTCTCAGGAACAGCACAATGCTGGGAGAAAAAATAAATAAATAAAAAAAATAAAAATAAAATCGGGCCTAATGGAATAGCCAATGTCTCAATCTCTTTGGAACGTGAATCACCATAGGTATATTTATTTATATATTTGTTTATTTATTTATTTATTTATATATTTATTTATATATTTGTTTATTAATTTGTTTGATTATTTATTTGTTTTTCTTTTATTATTATTATTTATTTATTTTCTTCATTTAAGCAGCTGGTGATATAAAAATATAAATCTATGATCAGCATCACGGCCTGGGCACACACTCTTACAGAATGATATCAAATGTATACAGATGTATCAAAAATAAACATGCTATATTTGCTCGAAGTATAGTATTTTAAAGGGAAAAAAGAATTTTTAAATAAATGAACTGGTGTCGAAAAGTTATAAAGATTTGTCATTTACATCTGTTTAAAAATCTCCAGCCTTCCAGTGCTTAACAGCTGCTGTATGTCCTGCAGGAAGTGGTGTATTCTTTCCAGTCTGATACAGGGCTCTCTGCTGCCACCTCTGTCCATGTCAGGAACTGTCCAGAGCAGGAGAGGTTTTCTATGGGGATTTGCTGCTGCTCTGGACAGTTCCTGACATGGACAGAGGTGGCAGCAGAGAGCACTGTGTCAGACTGGAAAGAATACACCACTTCCTGCAGCTGATAAGTACTGGAAGACTGGAGATTTTTATATAGAAGTAAATTACACATCTGCTAAACTTTCTGGCACCAGTTGAACTGAAAAAAAAAAAAAAAAAATATATATATATATATATATATATATATATATATTTTTTTTTTCTCGAGTAACCCTTTAAATTAGGTATTTTTTATTTATATATATTTTATATATATATATATATATATATATATATATATATATATATATATATATATATATTAAGTCACTGTACCCAATATTTGCCACCCAGGGAAGCATATATGATGGCAATGCTGCATTTAGCATATGAAATAGTGACTGCACACGTGACCTGTATTAACCCTATGGCTGTCTCATCGCTCGCTTCCCCTCCTGCTTTATTTAGCATTAATCATAGGAAAGACAAATTATCACTTGCCAAACTTCATCCAGTCATAAAAAGAAAGAGCGCGCTTTCCTAGTGCTCTGATCTTTAATTTCACGTTTTCCTAATGAGAAAGCGGCAGTCAATCTAAAAATATACGATAATCCGGCAAGAATACTTTAGCAGGGCATTCAGTCCCCGAAAGGGAACAACTGGGAGAATGAACTTGTTTTAGAAAAATATTAACTTTCAGCTACTGCTATTACCATGTGATATAGATAGCCTGTGGTTGTATGCTTAAAGGGGTATTCCCAAATCGCAAACTGGTGTCCTCTTCACAGGGATGGGCAGGGGTAGAAAACCTTGTCTCTTCAGCTGTTGCAAAACTACAACTCCCATCATGCTTGATGGGAGTTGTAGTTTTGTTAAGGGAACGTGTCATCAGCAAATTACTTATTGTTTAAATAATGTTTTTATGAATTTTTAATGAATTTTTTGTAACATTTTTTCTCATTTTCAATCTTTCTATCTATATTATAAAATAGTCGTGAGATCTTGCAGTTTCCATTCTCACCACTGGAGCTAAAACTAAGCTGAGACTTCCTGTTGTGTCTGTGGGGATAAGAGGAGGCTGCTGTAAAGTGATCTGTACAGCATTGTAGCGTCATGTGACCCCAGTAGATAAAGTAGACAATAGCAGCTCCCTGTGGAATGACCTCTTCACAGGTCACAGAGCGCGCTCAGTAATGTTTCACATTCATCCCAAGGGGGCAGAGTCTGTCTATTGTCATCTATGTCCATGAGGCTTACTGTAAAGTATGTCACCAAATGCTGTTAACAACAGCCCAGGAAAGATGGCCGCCCCTATAATAGTGTACAAAAAGTGAAATAAAAAAAAATTACAGTCAGAAAATTGAAACAGATTAGAATAAAAGAACAAGTTTTCTATCTGATTCCAATCAGTGAAAGAAAATTTAGGTGACACATTCCCTTTAAATAAGCCAGTATGTATAGTCATTCAGAGAATAGATGAAACAAGAAGACTGTGAAGCTTTCAGCAGTCGGTGCTGCAATGTAACTGTATGGATAAAGCTTTTCCCAGTTGTTTCCTGCGCACTATTACACTGTGTACCGGCACAGCTGAGTTTGCTGACAGGAGGTGTAACCAAAGGCAGCAAGGAGCCGACTATACACATCCGAAAAGTCTATTTCTGTCCCGCCGTAGACAAGCCGACAACTCCGATTCATCTACCTGTTCTCAAGAAATCACAAAATGCTCCTTCTCTCAATAATCTGCAGTGAGATTTACTGGAAGGGAGTAAGGTTACTCTGCCCCAGAGAAGTAATAGCAAAATCTGCCGGTGAGATTGCTTAAAAGGTGCTACAAAAACACTACATGCAACAAGCAACACAACCAATAATAAGCCTATAGTCATGTTGCTTCCATCTGTAGTATGAATAAGCACCAGGCTTTTACCTAGAGTGAAAGATTTTGGATAATAGAAGAGCATAATACTACATACTTAAAGAGGAACTCTGGCAAAAAAAAAAGAAAAAGAAAAAAGGATATATATATATATATATATATATATGAAATGACTAAAAGTTCTATAGATTTGTAATTTATTTCTTTTTAAACATCTTCATTCTTCCAGTACTTATCAGCTGCTGTATGTCCTGCAGGAAGTGGTGTATTTTTTCCAGTCTGACACAGTGCTCTCTGCTGCCACCTCTGTCCATGTCAGGAACTGTCCAGAGCAGCAGCGAATCCCCATAAAAAACCTCTCCTGCTCTGGACAGTTCCTGACATGGACAGAGGTGGCAGCAGAGAGCACTGTGTCAGACTGGAGAGAATACACCACTTTGTGCGGGACATACAGCAACTGATAAGTACTGGAAGGCTTAGAGGGAATCTGTTACAGGTGTGATGGCACGCCTGCTTTTATTTGACAAGGCCGCTTGTACCTTTTTCCCCTGTGGTCAGTGTCCTGCCGGGTTGTTACGGGGTCCCTTGGGTTTAAGTGATCACGGATGGCCATAGTGATTTAGTTACCCTCCCGGATTATCGGAACAGAAAGGGGAAGTGTCCCAAGGTTGCGGCGTGTGCTGTGTCGGTAGAAGCGAAAAATCACTTAAATAATCTTGGGTTTTTACTATAAAGTGCTTGGTTGCAGTAGGTTGCAAGTTTATCATGTATCTCTTGATAAAGCACCAGGTAATGCGCTTGACAATAGTTCCAGACAAACACTTGACAATAGTAGAAAATGCAGTGTAGGATATAGTCGTGCCGACTGGGTAGTGTGCTGAGTGATACAAGGAAGCAGAGTAGCAGAGAGGAGGATGCAGTGAGAGTCCCAACCCAGGTATTACTGTGCTTTGCCGGGATGTTGGAGGATGAGGTAGAATACTTAGAAGAAGAACACCTGTGCCCAAATATTGATTTGGAATTAGTCTTCACACCACCTTATGCCCACTAGGCTCGGCTAAACCTTCCTAGAGGGTGACACAGGCCCCAGACCTTGTTACCTGGGATGAGGGGAATGCTGAGGGTTCCCTGCTCACACCTGCGCTGCAAGATTCCTAGGCTTTTCGCAACTTTGCTCTATCCGGATCAGTTCCTAGCATCTGTGGCTTTTGTGGATACTGTCCTGCTCTGTTACTTCTCCACGGCGTGGTTAGAGGTTGTCTCTGGCTTGTCCTCTCCTAAGAGGAGTTTAACGGTGCATAGTGCTGTGTAGCGTTACTAGTAAGAAAGTTGTTAGAGGTGAGCTGTCTTGCGTCCTTCCCATATGGGGATCTAGCTAAGACTGACTTGAGGGTACAGGGACCTGGCAGAGGGCCAGGGCCCAGATAGGAGCTAGAGCTTGTTTCCTTCCTCCACAATGCCTAACACGAAAGACCTTTGCACCTCCTCCACCCATGTGACTTACTTCCCTAGCGTAACTAATATGCGCTGTGAGTGGATGAAGAGTGCAACAGAGTAAATAAGGAGAGAGGTGATAGGAGAGAAGAAAAACAGGTTCCTACTGGTCTGCAGATTCAGGTTACACATAAAGAAACAATAATCCTTTACATCCTTCAGCTGTGCAGCTTCCAAATACACATATACAATACAGCGACATCTAGTGGCGAACTTTAGTACTACTTAAATCACCACACAAGTACAATAAGTACAGACTTTTGCGAACGGTGTATACAACTGTAACACCCGTGGTAGGACACCACAGTCTATCTTTAGGATCGGCCATAATTATATGATCAGTGGTGTTTTACGATAACCTGATCAGCTGTTCAGCAGAGCCACTGCACCTAAATGTACAATCAGCTCCATTTATTGTATAATGACTATATATATTGTATAAAGAACATACGGGGTTACTGCAGCTCAGCCAATCACTGACTGAGACAGGACAGCACAGTGGTCACTGATTGGCTGAGCAGGCAGTCACTCCTGAGACCAGTTCATCTCAGTAGTGGTGGCAGCTGCAGTCAGAGGGGACACGGGGAGCGCAGAGAGGTAAGCATAAGATCTTTGTTTCCAAGAGGGCAGCGCTATATAACAATTTTCCTAATGTCGGATATCCCCTTTAAAAGGGGTTGTCCAGCGAAAATCTTTTTCTTTCAAATAAACTGGTGTCAGAAAGTTATATAGATTTGTAATTTACTTCTATAAAAAAAATCTCAAGTCTTCCCATACTTATTAGCTGCTGTTTGTCCTGCAGGAAATGTTGTTTTATTTTCAGTCTGACACACTGCTCTCTGCTGACATCTCTGGCCAAGACAGGAACTGTCCAGAGCAGAAGAGGTTTACTATGGGGATTCATAGAAAACTTAGACAGAGTTCCTGTCTCGACCAGAGATGTCAGCAGAGAGCACTGTGTCAGACTGAAAATAAAACAACATTTCCTGCAGGACATACAGCAGCTAATAAGTATGGGAAGACTTGAGATTTTTTTAATAGAAGTAAATTACAAATCTATATAACTTTCTGATAGTTGATTTGAAAGAAAAAAGATTTTCGCTGGACAACCCCTTTAAGTTCAGTGGATGCATAGAGGTAAGCATAACATGATTATTATGCTTTCCAACAGGACAGCATTATACATTTTTTTTGCTAACACCAGATGACCCCGTTGATGCATATGTACATGAAGTAGAGTTTGGGTTTTTTATTTTGTTTGTTTGTTTTGTTTTTAACATTTCTACCCAGCAGATTGTGTTCTAAATTTAAAATCCCAATCATTCTATATCCAGAACAAAGCAGGATATATTCCGTCTAGTGGATGTGCTGAAGTTAAAGTGAGAGCACAGAATCGGACGTGGAATTATAATGAAAGGTTTCTTTAGAAGGTAAAATTGGCCGTGAATTAGTACATCAGATATGTGATCTTTTCTCCCCATAGCAAAATGTCACTGAATGCTAGCACAGTAATTCAAAGGTGATATGAACAGAGAAATCATAATCATATTAAAGGGTTATTCCTATAACATAACTTTTGATATGTTGCTGCCCATGATGAGACTAACAATTCCTTCCATACTTATCTATCCGTTCTCCTTGCCCCAATTCTCAGCTGCTGCTTTTTGCTGAAGACATAAAAATCTGTGTGTGAGCTTTTCTCTCTGTATCCCCCTCCTCCCCCCTCCCTTCTGAAACGGCTGATGTAAACAAGTCCCTGGCAGGCTTTATCTGCAACATTGAAGCTTCTTTGTAATGCTGGGAGGATTAATCACAGTGAGTTCATCAGCAACTTGACCTCAGAATAACCCTCCCAGGATTACAAAGAAGCTACATTGTTGCAGATAAAGCCTGCCAGAGACTTGTTTACATCAGCTGTCTCAGAAGGGAGGGGGAAGGAGAGGAAGATAGAGAAAAGCTCACACACAGTTTTCTGTGTCTGCAGCAGCTCAGAACTGGGGGAAGGAGACTAAATAGATAATAACAAGTATGGAATGAAGTGTTAGTCTCACAATGGGCAGCAACATATCAAAAGTTATGTTTGAGTGGAATACCCCTTTATGGCTATGTTCCTTAACAGCACATTTAACAGCAAAAGGCGGCCGTCTATTGCTAATGACGGATGCAAATATTGTTCATGATCATTATTTGCGGCCATCATTATCAATAGACGGACGTAATTTCACGCTAAAACCCTTTAGTGGGAAGATTTTCTCATGGCGTCTTTTTCTGGCAGTTTAATTTTTTGGGCCAAATGAAAACCATTATTTATAATGACGGCCATTATGTGAATACTCACGGCCATCAGTGTAAAATAATCCCCGTTATTTAGCCTTAAAAATCACGGCAGTCCGAAAATACAGCTGTCAATCAAAAAAAATGGACTTAAAGGGAAACTAGTAGCAGGATCATACATGTGAACCTGTATGTGTATACCAGTAAGCATGTTGATGCAGGTGGTGCTGGTGCCCCAGTCTGTGCCGCCTAATTATGTATGTTAATGTGTGCGTGATGTAGTGATGTCTTCTAATTTAATGATTTGGATTTTTATAAATTATACAAACCAGCTAAATGGATCGCCAAGGAACAGTAATCTGTTTTAGGCTATGTTACTTCTTAAAAAAAAAACGGCCATTGTTTTCCATTAAAACAACGGCCGTTCTTTTCATACTGCAATGATATGCATTAAGTCAATAGAAAAATGCCTGTTGTTTTCACACAATGTATTGAACAACGAACAACTCAGCCAATCACAGGCCGCGGCGGTCCCGGCCTGTGATTGGCTGAGCGCTCCGTCAGCTGACAGGCCACTCTAAAGCCAGAGCGTGCGAGATGCGGGGAGGAAGAAAGCGGAGGAGAAGCCCTGCAGGTAATTTATGGTGCCTCTCAAATCGTCAGTCGTCAGTCGCCGCTATTCCACCGTAGAGATGCGCGTGGGGGAACGATGTTTTTAGGTCTGGCCCTAAATGAACGATCAGCTGATGACACGATCATCGGCTGATCGTTCTCTCTATTCCACCGAGCGATAATCGGCCGAATCGGGCCGAATGGGGCCGATTCGGCCGATTATCGTTCCTGTGGAATAGGTCCCTTAGGCTAAGTTCACACATTGTATGGCAGCAGCCATTTTGTGACACAGCCGCTGTCTGTGAAGTTCAACCTGGCTGGTACAGTACTACCGGCCTTTCTTTCCAGTTGGGATGCGGGCACATTCGGGTGTACATTTTGGTGCGCCCACATTCCAATTAGCCATTGCAGACAATGTAAAGTCCAGCCGGAGCCGCACTTTAGTCAGTTTGTGTGGCTGCTATACAATGAATAGCTGCCACACAAAACATGTCAGTATTCTGGGCGGCCTCAAGGAATCCTGGTCAGAGTGTATACAGCATGTACACACTCCGGCCGGGATGCCATAGAAAGCAATGCAATGTGTTTTTTCAATAAATAGTGGCCGGTATTGCAATTTTTGCTTTTTTTTCCCCCAAAAAAAGTTGTTTGTTTGTTTTTAAAGTGGGCTACATCAAAAACTCGTTTTTTGTTTGTTTGTTTGTTAGTTTTTTTAAATCCACATCTAAAATTCTAGAGTTTCTCCATATAATCAAAGGAGAAGTCCCAGGTTTTTTATTTTTATTAAAACATCTGGAGAGGAGGTGGCTGAACAATATACAGGTACTTACCTCCCCGGCACCGGAGCTGGGATCTGCTTTCCTCCGCTCTGGTTCCCGGTCCCCCAGCCTCTTCCTGGTCTGGGCGGTGACCCGGGATGGGACGTGTCAGATCCCCTCAGCCAGTTAGTGGCCATAGCAGGTCTCACCTCGGCTGACACATGACGACCCAGGTCCCCGCTCAGACCAGGAGGCAGTCGGGGGATCGGGAGCCTCGGAAAACCGCCCCCAGCTTTGGAGCCTGTGAGGTAAGGGCCTGTTGTTATGTCCGGCCTCCTCCTCTACGGCTGTTTATTTTTTTTAAATGATAGACCCCGGAGCTCTACTTTAAGATTTTCTTGCAAAAACTTTTCCATTTTTTATTTTTCATTTTAAAGCCCTAAATCTAAATGTCTCGGAGTCCTGCTTCCCTCCATTAAGTGGTGCTGCCAAATAAAGAAGTCCTGTGCATGGCACTATGGCTGATATTCTCGCCCATATAATACATTTTCCATAAGAATTTTCCATGAAGCGAGCGCGCAGAAATAGACGACCACTTTGTCTGAATGCAGAGGTGTCTATTTATAAGCCCCCTTACCGGTGTAGAGGGAGTGGGTTTGTGGGTAATGGACCATCCCATGGTTTGCCGTCCACATTCTTTCACTCGGATAATGTAGAATGTAGATCATTCCAGCAAGATGCGTCATGGTCAATCAGAACGTTTAATAATAGACACGCTGAAAGAAACGGCGGCCTTGTGCCATGGAGTTATTGCTGATGAATAATGGCAGGAGCCATCCGCACAATGTATAGACAAGAACAAGCAGCTCTCATCTTACCGGAGTAGCGGGAAGAGGCGACTCTATGTACCGAACATCTCATACATGGTCAGACAATGGTAAGTATGAAAAGCCTTTGAGTCCTTTGTATCGGGCGTGGGTGTATGATGTCACGGTTATATGCCTGATACATGTATTAAGCAAATTCGAGTTTATTTAAAAGCAAAATCCCTAAAAGTAATAAATGTCCATTCATTTACACTAGCAAAAAAAATTGTCCTGTGTAAAGGGCCCTATTATACAGGATTATCGTCCTGATCATGCTGGTTTGGGCAGATATCGTCCGTGTAATAAAGACAACAATCAGCAACTGATTTGAAAAACATTGTCCGCCAACTGCGCATCACTACGGGTAATAAGAGGTGCTGGCTCAGCGGCCAATGAAACAGTATATAGGAAATAATAAACATGTATACTTACCTGTCCACGTTCCCTGTTGTCCTCCTGCCTCTTCCCAGCTGGCTGAAGCTTCTATACCCGTCTGTGAAGTGACAGGCGGCTCAGCCAATCACTGGCCACGGCACTGTCCCATCTGAGTTGAGTGATTGGCTAAACCGTCTGTCAAGTCAGAGACAGTTGAAGTTACAGCAG
This sequence comes from Dendropsophus ebraccatus, assembly GCF_027789765.1. NCBI lineage: Eukaryota > Metazoa > Chordata > Amphibia > Anura > Hylidae > Dendropsophus > Dendropsophus ebraccatus. Next base: position 11,300,596 of record NC_091456.1, on the reverse strand, counting down.
CAACTCCAGGCAGCTGGGAAGAGGCAGGAGGACAACAGGGAGCATGGACAGGTAAGTATACATGCTTATAATTTAGTATATAAAGCAAGGGCTGCATGGACATCGGTAACAATGTGTAATAGGCTCTGTAATACGGTTCTTTGTTTTCAAAAATAATTTGCAGACATGCAAATCAGTTTCAGCTATAAGTCTTTACTTACAAGCTCTTTACAAAAAAAAAACAAGCTCTTTACAAAAAAAAAAACTGTGTTGTTCAATGATCTGCAACTTTTTTACACTAGTTTTTTGTAAAAGCATTGATAAATCCCCTCCAAGGTCTCCACACTCCTCAAGCCGGATATTGTTATGGTCACGGCCACTTACGTGGCTCCCCAGCTCCCCTGCCTGTGTTCCGTGTATCGGGGTGCAGGTGCACTAACAGGCCCGGCCTCCAGCTACTCCACTTACCTCCCAACGCTCCTTTCTCTGTCTCTTCTGACCAGCGTGCGTGTCCCCACCTCCTTTAAAGGGCCAGTGTACCAGTATTTAATTATTTCTGGATGCTGACCCTATATCTCTACAGCCTCTTCCTGTCTTCCTTGCTGGATCTTTAGTGCCTAGCCCTTGAGCCCTTTGACCATTACTTTTGTGTTTTATGTTTTATGTTTACCATGTGAGCTTGCAGTCCTTGGTAGTTGGTGCCCACCTTCATTTGTGTTTTCTAGAAAGTTTTTGACAGGGACAGTTAAAGGGAAACGCTGGAAGTGGTGTATTACTTTCAGTCTGACTCAGTGCTGCCACCTCTGTCCATGTCAGGAACTGTGCAGAGCAGGAGAGGTTTTCTATGGGGATTTGCTGCTGCTCTGGACAGTTCCTGACATGGACAGAGGTGGCAGCAGAGAGCACTGTGTCAGACTGGAGAAAATACACCACTTCCTTTAGGACATACAGCAGCTGATAAATACTGGAAGACTGGAGATTTTTAAATAGTAAATTACAAGTCTGTATAAATTTCTGAAACCAGTTGATTTTTTCCCCAGAGTATCTTTTTTATCAGGTTTCTGCAACCCTATCTGAGGACATCATATGAGGGCAGGAACTGGTTCAGTCGCCTTGTGTCCTTTCATATTGCAGTAATTTTCCTAAAACCCCTGTTTATGAGCTTCAGACTAATGCGTTTACACAGACAGATTTATCTGCCAGATCTTTGAAGCCACAGCCTGGAATGGATTTGAAAAGACCTGACCTGTTCCCTGTTTATAGTCTGTTTCAGGCTTTGGCTTCAAAGATCTGTCAGATAAATCTGTCTGTCTAAACGCACCATTAGGTTCACATACAGGCCCTGCAGTCCGCAGCTAATAAACAGAGATTTTAGGAAAACTACAGCAAAAATGCAATTGACCCGGCACCTGACTTAGGATATCTGCGACTACTTTGTGCTCGGTGACAGATTCCCTTTAACATCCGTCGCTTTTAGAGTCTCTTAAATGTTTATGATGTCATATAATTTTATTACGATTACCACCTTACCCGTGGCCTACATACCATGCTAGCCATAATACATGGCCTCGTTCCGCCTGTTGCCTCAGGTGCACCAACATTATATATATATATATATATATATATATATATATATATATATATATATATATACATATAATCCTTCTGCATTGTACACAGTGACCACTATCCGCACCCAATAAGCCGGCAGAGGTGGCAGAGCCATGGGCAGTGTTCTGCTGGGAAGTTATCCTGGCATATTATGTTACCCTGATATATAACAAGGTTGAGCGCATTTCTAAAAATATATCCAAAACCCTATAATTTCATAGACAGGTGAAAGTAATATAAAATAAATGTCCGGACTTTCTTGGAGGCGCACATGTAAGGGCTGTACATGTCATCTGCAGTCAAGAAAACAGTATATATATATATATAACAGATCTACAAGTATAAACAGATATGCCAGACTACACATTCACGTTCCAATGGTTGTAATACTATTCCAGGAAACTCCGTCAGACCAGAATTGACCATCTTTTTCAGGTCTTCCTTAAAGGGAATGTGTCATCAGAAAATGACTTAAAGTATAAATAATGTTTTTATTTTAAACATTTTTTTTAAAGAATTTTTGTTGAAATTTTTACAAAATTTTCAGTTTTTTTTTATCTATATTATAAAATCATCCTGAGATCTTGCAGTCTTCATACTCACTACTAGGACTAAAAATAGGTTGAGATTTCCTGTTGTGTCTGTAGTGATAAGAGGAGGCTGCTGTAAAGTGATCTGTACAGCATTGCAGCATCATGTGACACCAGTAGATAGAGGAGACAATAGCCGCTTCCTGTGGAATGACCTCTTACCAGGTCACTCAGAGTGTGTTTAGTAATGTCTCACATTCATCACAAGGGGACAGGGTCCGTCTATTGTTGTCTATGTCCATGAGGCTTGCTGTAAAGCATGTCACTAAATGTTGTTAAAAACAGCTCAGGCAAGATGGCCGCCCCCATAACAATGTATGCAAAAGTGGAAAAAAAATAACAGTCAGAAAATAGAAACAGATTAGAATAAACACATTTTAGTATCTGACTCTGATCAGTAAAATAAATTTTAGGTGACACATTCCCTTTAAAGTTATTTTTTTTTCAAGCCAAACTTTTAAAAGACATTTATTTCCCCTAGTCTCCTTGCAAATAGATGATCTGAATACTTCTGTCCATATAGATTTCCCTGTTGATGATCATCTCTCTGCCCCAGTAAGCACTTGTATGTTTACAATTGGCTTTCAGTCCCAGTTACCAGTCCCAGCGTCAAGTGCTCCTAGCTCTGGCATTATAGTTACCGACACTCCCAGCATGCACTTCATAGTCCACGTAACATGTGTGAGGGGATCCTGGGTTATATGTGTAGCCAGAAGACCCAATGAATGTAATGTCTCTTGAACTTGCACCTTCGAGGCCGGACAGAATCCTATGATGCAATGGTTTTGGTAACGCCATTAGAAAAGTGTAATATTTTAGGAAAGTGTATATTTAAAAAAGACACTATGCTTACCATTCCCAGACCCCGCCAGCTGTAATTTTCTCCCCGGTTCTGGGTATGTCAGCAGTGTCCGTCAGGTATGTCAGGGACATCCTTCAGCCGGTTGTGATGTAGCCGGCTGGGAGCTCAAAAGACAGCCGGCAGGGTCCAGGAGCAGGACGCGGCTCTGCGCGGTCACCAGGACAGGTGACTATAACTTGTTTTTTTTTATTTTCCCTCAGTCCCTGCCCGTAATGATTTTTTAGTTCCCCCTGGACTTCTCCTTTAACAAAAATGACAGCAGTCAGGGCCCCTCTCACCTGTATCCACACATCCCGCCGCCCACACTTACCGCCTTCCCCACGTATCACCGGGACCAACAGTACAGTTGGTCTCTGAACGTCGCTCCTGAGGAACAGACCACCCTGCACTTTGGTGAGTATAATAGATGGGGTTGATGGGGGTCATGCAGGGGGTGGGGGCGAGCGGTGATCAGGTGGTTATCGGTTAGCTTGTTGTAAGAGAGGGTGGGCGCCGAAGGGAAAGATCGTAGGGGGGCATGATGGGGTGGTGTGGGCCCTGGGGGGTGGACGCCATTTCAGTTTGCCTCAGTAGACTTAGAATCGGCCCTGAACCCAATGTAACGTCCTGATGGATGTGAAGCTCCTGTGGTATGTTACCGGTTTCACATGGGCAAAACTCGGGAGTAGAGTCTAAGTATGCTCTAGGATTTCACCCAACATCCCTCTCCAGGATGTGGAAGCTGGCCTTCTGATGCTCGAGGATACCAGGCCACCTGCACAAAAAGGGTCCTGGTAAAGGTAATGGCCGGCTAGGCAGACTGGGAAGCCCTGGGGACACCGGGGGTACAGGCAGAGGTTACACTGGCACTGTAGGCCAAAAGCCTGGTAGTAACAGCAGGAGACACAGAACAGTGCAGTATGGGTAAAGATAGCAGATCAGGAGCATGCAGATTTGCTATGGTGAAACCACAATATTGATCAGGCACATGTCCATGGGCAGAGCAGCTTTAAAGAGGTAATGTCATGACAGGATAGGTGAAGGACACATTACAGATGCACGTACTGGCCCTTTAAGTTAGTCAATGTGCAGGTGCCACAGCAATCGTCCAGACCAGGAACTGGAGCCACGGCGGTGGAAGGACCTTTGTGTGGTTCTGCTGCACAATAATGGGTCACACAGCACAATAATCGGTCACACAGCACAATAATGGGTCACACAGCACACTACTATTACAGATGAACCAAGTGTTAGGCCTCCTTTATACAACAGTATTTTCAGGTCGCCGTATCAGCTGCAATTACCGACGGTATAGGACCCATTGAGTTCCATGGCTTCGTGCACATGTCCATGTTTTTTCACTGATCCGTGTCGGGGCCACAATCTGTTTCACAAAAAATAAGAACTTGCACCCAAACGGTCTGTATTGGTGACAGAAGTAAATGGGTTTGTGAAAAATACAGACGACATAAGGATTCCCATCCGCATTTGTGGATGGATTGATATGTAACGGGTTAATGACTACAGATTACCAGCGGGAAGCATGCTGCTATGAAACATAACCCAGGCACTTTGAGCGCATGGCTGTATTATAATCTACTGGCTCCATACTGTACAGTTTACATTTTTCATTGTCGCTGTTGATGTTCAGCAGCTTCATATAATGCGAGTAAAACGTCCCGGCCGTGAGTGTAAATCTGTGTGTTGTGCACTTTATCATTATTATATTAATGTAATAATAATAAGTCTAGATGCTCATTCCGATTTAGAGGGCACTTTGTTAAGATCGATGCTTCACATGCTTTTTAATACATTTTGGATGTATGTGGACTGCCTGGGCGCCTTAGCACTGAGATCTCTGGCAGCTGTGGGTGGGCCTGGATTATAGCTAGAATTATGCCCCCCCAGGAAGGACACCCACTTTAATACAAACTGGCAAGAGTCGTTCAAAGGTGAAAAAAAAATCTGTAATTTCCGTACAACAAAAAACTGAAGCAAAAATAATTTCCCCAATGAAATGTTTTTATTGGGTAAATGGGAATGAACCACTTCCAGACTTTTCTGTTTACAGCTAATCTCCTGCAAGAACCAAGGATCTGTATCCTTAAATCCAAAAATCCAATATGCCCAACCCTTCCTCCTGCCTCTATGGATGTTGTATGTGTTTGAAGATTTACCAACGCGTACAGAAAATGTTAACCAAAGATAGTGTAAAAAAAAATCACCATATTACTTAAAGGGAGCCAATCACAGCCAAAACGTCAAGTGAGGTACGCCCCCCCCCCCCCCCCTACACACACACACAAAACAAAAAGCAAAAAAATGTCCAGCACTTTAATGGGGGAGGGAAGGCGGTGGCTACCTTGATCCTTCATGCCCAGTTTTGTAGACATAGAGCCCAAGCGAGTCCAGTGTTAGTGTGGTGTCCCACCACAAGTGTTCTTTCCCTTGCACAACTGTCACAAAAGCTCCTTACTACAGGTTAAGTGGTGGAGGTATTTTACAGTTTTGTCAGTATTCTATATGTATGCTCTTATGTATTGCACAGCTGAAGCCAACAAAGGGTTACTGTTTTATTTGTACCATGTGTTTTTCCTTACCCTATAGGAGATGCTTTTTCTTTCTAGCCTATGACTCTTTTTCTTGCACACATTCCTTTCCCCCACTCACATGATTCTTTACATAGCCCCTGTAGGAAGTTATTTGGTGGGAGAAGGTGTAGCATCAGTCTTACCCAGATTCTCATGAGAGAAGGGCACAAAGAGCAGATGTCCCTGCTGTAGCCAAGTCATGGCTTGGCTCTGTCAAGACCCTAGCCCGGGACAAGTTCAGTTCAGACTGTTAGCTAGTAGAGTTGGTTGAGACACGTGTATGCAGAAGCAACCAGAGACACGCAGTTCTTCTAGTCTATCTACTCTATCTATTTTGCAGTGCTAGACATTACCAAGGGAGAAGAGACAGGGGATCATCCTAGCCCACACCGTGAACCAGTCTAAAAAGTGCAGGGCAGTATCCTGATATACAAGAGGAACTAGCCTGGTTAGAACAAAGTTACCAAGAAGGTCTACATATCCTATCTTGTAGTGGAGGTAACCGGGAAGACTCAGACACTTAGCTTCACCCAGATAACCACAGCTGGGGCTTGTATCACCCTATTAGGACAGGGAGCTCGACACTGTAGGGCAGAAGATGGTCAGACTATAGTCTGTACATGGGTACAAGTAAACTTCTCACTCTCAAGTGTCTCTTCAAGTTCCGGCAGAGCACAGTACTACATTGGGTTGGGACTCCCTTGACAAACTGCTCTCCTCTACACTGCTCTACTCTGTTTCCAGCTTTTCAAGCACTGCTAAAACTAGTTCTACTCTATTCCATGCCTTCAAACATTTCCGCAGCACAAACGAATTGAAGTCCGTGTAAAGATTTATCTATTTGCTGCCAAAGTGTTTTGTGCTATCAAGAGACTGTACAGTAAAGCTGTTATTTTTTTTATATCACTGGGACTTTTCTCCGCACCAGCACCTACAAACACTAGTCGCACAACTTGTTTTATTTTCCCCATTTCTGTGGGTGGCAGTACGGATAGTCCGGGTGGGTCAATTGCCACTAGAGACTATTGTGACAAGAGCCCAAGGGACCCATCACAACCCGGCAGGTCACCAACCATTTGGGGAACACTACAGACCAGCCACACCATCACTGGTCGAGTACTGCAGAGACATACTACCACTAAAATAAACCACCATATTAAGAACCATCTTTCTAAAGGTCACCTCAATGTGGTGAGATGGTACACTCTGATTGCAGACTCTGATTAATCAAATGGTTTGCTAAGATCCTCATTTAAAAAAAATCTTTAGAACAAAAATCAACTTGTTGTTAAAGGAATATTCCAAGAAAAACACCTTTAAGCTATGTACTACATCCCATCCTAAAACATTTTTTTATATGACTTGGTTGACGCTGGCACAGATCCCGATGGCACCATCCATTTTTCAAAGTGCCTGCCATCTGCCTTGGTTTCTCAATATGCAAATAGGGCCTCTCGGTGCACTGGATGCCCCCTGTGGTGTCCCACCACGGGAGTTGCTATTAGTTACACCCTTCGTAAAAGTCTGTACTTATTGTGAGTCAGTGGTGATGAAAGTAGTGATAAAGTTTCGTCACTAGATATCGCTGTTATAGGTATGTGTACTTAGATACTGCACGGCTGAAGTATAGAACAGGTTATTGTTAGAGATGAGCGAACCTGGAGCATGCTGGAGTCCATCCGAACCCGAACGTTCGGCATTTGATTAGCAGTGGCTGCTGAAGTTGGATAAAGCACTAAGGCTATGTGGAAATCATGGATATAGTCATTGGCTGTAACCATGTTTTCCAGACAACCTTAGAGCTTTATCCAAGTTCAGCAGCCCCAGCTAATCAAATACCGAACGTTCGGGTTCGGATCGACTCGAACCCGGTTTGCTCATCTCTAGTCATTGTTTATTTGTGTGTCACATGGATCTGTCAACCTATGGGAATGTCTTCTTCCTCTATCCTATCATCTCTCACTTTACTTTTTCTAATACACTCTTCACCCACTCACAGCGCACCTTAGATACGCCGAGGAAGGAGGTCACATGGGTAGAGTAAGTGTATGAGTCTTTTGTGTTGGATGTTGTGTTGGGGAAGGACGCAAGCTAGAAAGCTCCCTACGGTGGTTCACTTGGGCCCTGGCCCTCTGCCAGGTCCCCTTACCCTAAAGGGTATACTTACATTGTTCTGTGCAGCTGAATAACATTGACAATAAGTAGTCCTCTCCATTATGTGCATGAGCTCAGTAATCCTGGATATTCATGAGAAGCAGAAAACTCCACCCACCAGCTGCCGATTGGCAGTTATGTATCCATGTTGTGTATAGGCAGTCAGCTGTCAATCAGCAGCTGGAGGGCGGGGGAGGTGTGCGGCAAGAATCTATTCTCCTGCATATTAGGAGAACGGCAGAATGATGGAAGTAATACACCCATCTGTTCAGCATTTCTGTCACTAGTTTATGCTGCCCTCAATTAAGGTGGAATAAACCTAGTGACAGATTCCCTTTAAGGTCGAGGTGGAGCTGACAAAATTTTGAGGGCCCAGAAGAGGGACTGACCACTTGCCTGGACCAGATCCTAGGACTTCCCTCAGCCTTGCTAGACCCTGATAAAGGAATCCTAGCTATCTATGTGCCACTGGGGGTTCTTCATTTTTTTTTTTTTTTTTTTTTTCTGTTGTTTATGGCCTATTAACTATTAAAGATTAAAAATGACATTTTAATAGACTTTGGTAGCGATTGTAGTGATGTATAATTAATTGATTTATAGTGGAGCATCTAGACGCAACACCGTGTAATGCGATATCCCTTCCTAGAGTCACAGGCATCAGGAGGCTGCAGATGTTAGTATTCACAGCAAAACCCGAGTAAGTTTGTATTCCGCCATCATACTGCAGCACGACATGTAACAATAGGTTTTCTTTGAAGGTTACAGCGTTTGTAATCACAGGTCCAATCGCTTCCAGTGCAAACTCAATCTACAGCTCCCACACTTCTACAGCTCTCAATGACGTTTCTTCTTTTTCAATATTTTTATTATTATTATTTTTTTGAAATCAACAATACAAGAAGAATAAACAATAGGAAACAATAGACAGAATGTTTACAATTTCCTATTATTTTTTCTTTAATCAGTTGTTATCATCCATCGCAGCCACAGGCATAAAGAACACCGGATTTTACAACGTTACAAATAGCAGAATTTATTCTATTATTGATAAATATGTAATTTTTTTTATATAGCAGACAATGAAACGGCAAGGTTACACGTACATTTTACTATGTGACTTTGGAGGTAACATTGTCTCCTATGGGACGCTGTCCGTTCTTTCTTTTCTGCAACATCAGGACGAGGTGATGAGTGTTATCATCTTTACATGCTGCTAAGTGGAAGTGCTTGTGTGAAGCTCGCACATGTACTTATCAGAGAAGACCTGGCAGCCAGTGATTACACATACACGTCAGGAATCACACAAGTCCTAGAGGAGGATGACAGGCGGAGGAAGGGGTTGATAGCGTACGCTGCCTATATAAGGAGGTTTGAAGTGGGACGTGTGGTGCATAATAACTGCAGGACTTTGCTGTGCATACTGCAAGGTCAGGGAAGGATGAGACGCAGACAGGGACGGAGGATGGGACTTATAAATGACATATGTATAGAACACCCCTCCAGGAGAATCCGTGCAATAAGACACATGATGACGCAATAGAAAGGGCCATAAATCATACACCGCAGTATAATAAACATCTTATTCTATGTGTAACATGAAACGACGTTTACTGTAGAAAAAAATATATTAAAGGGAACCTGTCACCAAGACAATGCTATCTAATCTACAGTATAAGCATCATGTTATAGAGCAGGAAGAGCTGAGCAGATTGATATATAACTATGTGGGAAATGATTCAGTATAACTTGTAACATGTTGATTGAAATCCCTGCTCATTCTGTGATAAGGAGTCCAGTGGGCGGAGTCACTCAATAGACTGGACTCTTTAGCCTGGAAACATCAGAGATTCCAATCAATAAACTACAAATTATACTGAATCTTCTACTATAAAAGATGTATATCAGCTCCTTTTTCTCTATAATGTTGTGGATGGCTTAGGGAGCATTTTCATGGTGACATGTTCCCTTTAAAGCAAATGTACAGTACCATGTAATAATTTTTTAAATATATGACCTGGTGGTCTGTGTCTAGATCCAGGTGGCGCTGTCCATTTTTCACACTGCTGCAGGGTTTCCGCCATCCGTGCCAGTTTTTTGATATGCAAATAGGGCCAGTCGATACACTGAAGACTTGCCCAGTGCCCCCAGGGAACCGAGATTTTATTTCTATATTATAACATGAAATGGGAGGCATAGGGTGATGTAGTAGGACGACCTCTATGGGGCCCTTGGACTTAGTGTGGAGTCAGATATTGGTTGTGTGTGGGAGCCCTAAGTATGTACAAGAACCGCCCTCTCACCCCCACCGGCACGCAGTACAAGCAATGCTCGGCACAGAGCTTTTACTGCATTATACATGGATAGGCAGCATAGTTTATTTTAGGCTAGGTTCACACTGTGTTTTCCTTTCTGTTTAATGTGTACATTTTATACGATTAACCCCTTAACGACCAAGGGTGTAAATGTACGCCCTTGCGTCCTTAAAGGGGTAGTGCGGCTCTAAGAAATTATTCGCAAAATAACACACATTACAAAGATATACAACTTTGTAATGTATGTTATGTATGTGAATGGCCCCCTTCCCCGTGTTCCCCGACCCCCACCCGTGTACCCGGAAGTGTAGTGCATTATACATACCTGATACGTGTCGACCCCCGTCCGCCGTCTTCTGACAGTGATGTAATCTTCGGGAGGCCGGCCGACCCGCTCCTGCCGTCGCTCATGCCGGCCCCACTCAGCCGCGATTGGGTGAGCATAACTGTTCATAGAGTTCATGAGAAGCTAGCCAATCGGCTTTCGAATCCCGTTCCATGGAGACAGCCTGAGGATTGCCTGGAAAACATGGATATGGACATAAGCTGTATCCATGATTTCCAGGCAATCCTCAGGCTCTCTCCACGGAACTGGATTCAAAAGCTGATTGGCTAGCTTCTCATGAACTCTAATGAAGCCTACTTCACTCATCTTTAACTACAATGTAAAACATTTTTATCCACTGTTACAGGAACAGAGACTAAAATACAGTGTGAACCCAGACTAATAAACTAAACAGTTTATTGGTATATGGATACAAAGGCAGATGTGTTATCTGTATAGTCTTACCTTTCATTTATTACCTTTCTTGCTAAATTATTAAGTAGTAAAAAGTTTTAAAAGCTTAATCAAACATTGATTCTTAATGGGCATGTGGTTTAATGGGCATGAATTCTCTTTACCTGCAAAAGCACATTGAAGAGACTCTGTCAGTAGGTGACAGAGAAGCTGAACAGAATGATGTGTCACTTACATTGTTCTGTGCAGCTGATCCAGAGAGATCTTTCTGAATAACCTGGACAATAAGTAGTCCTCTCCATTATGTGCATGAGCTCAGTAGTCTTGGATATTCATGAGAAGCAGAAAACTCCGCCCACCAGCTGCTGATTGGCAGTTATCTATCCATGCTGTGTATAGGCAGTCAACTGTCAATCAGCAGCTGGAGGGCTGGGGGGGGGGTGAGTGAAGCCTAAGATATATATATATATATATATATATATATATATATATATATATATGACTGTTGATGATTTGTGACTTGCAGTGTCATGTATAATGTTCATTCATCAGTATTGTATCCTCTGATTTGGTGATGTATTTCTGTGAGGCTGTGGTCCATGTAATTTCCTCTTCATCTAATTTTTACCAATTCTATTGTTTGTTCATCTATGAATTAAAAAAGATTTGCCTTAAAAGATTGTCCTCCATGGGCCGTGTCTGGTAACACTACTCAGCAGCAGCCGGATTACTTAGCAAACAGCAGGACATAACAATTATTCTTCCAAATCTCCTAATGAATAATTATAGAGGGAAACGCTTTCTTATTCTTTTCCCTCCTCTTTGGTTGTCAAATTTTTTTTAATTAAACATTTCCCAGTAAATAACAATGATGGTAATCATACAGAAGGAACCAACACAGCGCCTTCAATATCAGCCACTGAACGAGATAAAAATCAACAAATATAACCAAGTGAAGTGAATAAAAAAACAATGCAACACATCATAAACCCAACACTGATATGGAACATAAGGAGATTGGAACTCGGCTAAAGAAGGTCTCCAGAATCAAAAGAGAAGAGGGAAGGCCAAAAGATATCCAAAGGGAGAAGAAGGGTAGAAGGAAAGAAAAAAAAAATACGGAATACGGATAGGGGGTCACCTATGGAGCCTGCGTGAAGTAATCCAGCCAAGGTTGTTAAAGGAGAAGTCTGGCGAAAATTTTTATTAAAGTATTATATTTCCCCCCAAAAGTCATACAAATCCCCAATATACACATATTATGGGAAATGCTTATAAAGTGCTTTTTTTCCTGGACTTACTACTGCATCAATGCTTCACTTCCTGGATAAAATGGTGATGTCACTTCCTGGATAACATGGTGATGTCACTTCCTGGATAAGATGGTGATGTCACTTCCTGGATAAGATGGTGATGTCACTTCCTGGATAACATGGTGATGTCACTTCCTGGATAACATGGTGATGTCACTTCCTGGATAACATGGGGATGTCACTTCCTGGATAACATGGTGATGTCACTTCCTAGATAACATGGTGATGTCACGAACCGACTCCCAGAGCTGTGCGGGCTGTGGCTGCTGGAGAGGATGATGGCAGGGGGATGCTCAGTGTCCCTCCAGTGCCCTGTGTCCCTCAGTGTCCCCCTGCCCTCAGCCTCTCCAGCAGTCACAGCCCGCACAGCTCTGGGAGTCGGGTCGTGACATCACCATGTTATCTAGGAAGTGACATCACCATTTTATCCAGGAAGTGAAGCCTTGATGTAGTAGTAAGTGCAGGGAAAAAAAGCCCTTTATAAGCATTTCCCGTAATAAGTGTATATTGGTGACTTTTGGTATATTGTATAACTTTTTGGGTGGCAAAACAGTACTTTAATAAAAATTTTCGCAGGACTTCTCCTTTAAACCATCAAGAAAACATCATCCTTATCATTGAAAATACTGCAGGTGATCACTGACCACCATCCAATTCAGTCAGTTTTCGTGAGCTCCGAAAGAATTGCCGTCTTCTTTCAAGAGGTCACTAGGGCAATTTTAGCTGCCAGAAAAAGGAAAGTAGCAAATCTATGGATATGTTAAGATATGGCAGGGATCCTTTCATTTAAAGGATAAGTCCGGTCAAGTACTTTTTTTTTTTATTAAAGGCTTTACACTGGAAAGTGGCAGGAGTGCTGTGGGAGAGGAGTAGGCAGGGTGGGAGGACTGTGATGGACAGCTGAGGGAAAGCAATGCACTCTGACGTTTGTAGTACCAAGCAACTGGTTAAGTAGGAAGTACAGAACTGAGGCAGACAGGTAAGAAATGTCTCACGCTTCCCACAGCATGTTTATTTTTCTACATGATGTCGGAGTACCCCTTTTAATGCTCTTACACTTACTGCTACCGAAGAGATCCGGTCAGGATCACATGATGAAATTCTCCGATGCATAGGATGTCATGTTTACAGCGTTTGAAGCGATTGTTCATAGACTGTGCACTTCAATGACTTTAATACATGAAGCACATTATTGGGTAACCTATATGTCACATATGTTTAACAAATTGTATATATAACAAGGTCAATCGTGTTTATCCATCGAATACATGAAAACACATCATGATATATTTCCTGTAGCTGTCAGATTAAAGCTGCCAATGTGAAGATTCCAAATTACAAAACGTGAGCAAAAAGCTAAAAAAAGTATAATGCAATATAGCTGAGGTTATAAGATGTAGCATGTCGGCTGCAGCTTCCACCAATGTCTCCTATGCAAGTATGTGATCACAGCCATGCCATAAAACCCCTTCAAACCCTTCTCCTTACCTTACCAGTAAAAATCTTTTTCTTCCAAATCAACTGGTTTCAGAAAGTTATATAGATTTGTAATTTACTTCTATTTAAAAATCTCCAGTCTTCCAGTACTTATCAGCTGCTGTATGTCCTGCAGGAAGCGGAGTATACTCTCCAGTCTGACACAGTGCTCTCTGCTGCCACCTCTGTCCATGTCAGTAACTGTCCAGAGCAGAAGAGGTTTTCTATGGGGATTTGATGCTGCTCTGGACAGTTCCTGACATGGACAGAGGTGGCAGCAGAGAGCACTGTGTCAGACTGGAAAGAATACACCACTTCCTGCAGGACATACAGCAGATGATAAGTACTGGAAGACTGGAGATTCTTAAATAGAAGTAATTTACACATCTAATATTCTAAAGCGTAAATTCAATCTCTTGCAGCATACAGATATTAATATGTTAGTCAGTCTCATTATTCATAATATTTTTGAAAGAAGTTAAAACCAGAAACGACAGAGTTAAACTGTTTTGGGGACCTCCCAGGGCGGTGACTATGGAACACAAATTGTTGCTGCAATTTTTTTTTAATTTCAAATGATAGTAACTAGTGATGAGCGAGCATGCTGGTCCGAGCTTGGTACTCGATCGAGTATTACGGTACTCGATGGTACTTGTTACTCGGACGAGCATCTCGCGATACTCGAGAAAATCTCATCATCCGTTTCCTGTAAGTTTGGGCGCTATTTCTCAGCCAATAAACATGCAGGAGAGTCTTTGGTACATCCTGCGATGACGTAGGACCCATACATGTCGATAGCAGCGATTGGTTGGCCAGATCAGATGACCCTGCCATATAAAACGCGCAGCCGGCAGTGCTCGCTTCAGACGCATGCTGTGAGAGATCAGGGACAGAGCTGCTGCTGGTCAGGGAGAGCGTCAGTGTAGGATATAGCGTTCCAGTAGGCAGGGTATATACTAGCAATACAAACAAACAGACCTTGTAAGGGCTTCAAAGCGTTTTTAAATTATATTACTACAGACTGCTGGCTGGGACTTGCAGTGCAGCTACCACAATTTCACCAGCACACTGTGGTGATCGGCTGCTGGCAGAAAGGGGGCATTAGGTGTTGCATACACACCCCTAAGAAGTGCTCAGTACTATTTTATAATTTTGTGCCTGATGGTGCTGCTGCACGACATTGCATTGCTGTGATTTGTAGTACACCTGCATAGAACTTCACTGCTCATTGTATGGGGTCTCATGGTAGACCGATATTGAAACCGCAGCAGTGTGAACAGGTAATCACGTGGATAGCGGATAATGTGTCCAGTAACTTATCCACCACCCAGTCTTCCACGCAGTCCACCCACGCTACCCAAGAGGGTGGAACCTTTGCTCCATTAGCTCAGCCATCAGATTCAGATCCACCACCACCACCATGCTCCCAGGAACTTTTTTCTGGGCCCTTCTCTGAGTCAGAGCAACCAGAGCAGTCGATCTGTCCCGATGCCCAAACTATGCAGCGCACGCAGTCAGTGGGTGATAAGAGTGGGGACTTGCAAGCGGGGTTTGAAGAGGTGTCTGATGATGACGATGAGACCCGGTTGTCAGACAGTGAGGTTGTTGTCATGGATGTAACTCAAAGTGGGGAGGAGAGTGAGGAGCTGGTGGATGTGGACGAGGTGACTGACCCGAGCTGGGTGGATAAGCCTAGTGAAGACCGTGCTTCTGAGGGGGAGGCAAGTTCACCCGCAGGACTGGTTGGAAGAGGGGTGGGCAGAGGGAGAGGCAGGGGCAGAGCGAGTAGATCAGCAACTGTTTCACAGAGTCAAACTCCCGTGGCCAGGGCTAGATGTTCCCAAGTCTGGAGTATCTTTTTTAAGAAAGTGTGGATGACCGACGGACTGTAGTGTGCAACGTGTGCCACACCAGGATCAGCACTGGAGCCACCACTACCAGCCTAACCACTACCAGCATGCGCAGGCATATGAGTGCTAAACACCCCATTCAGTGGAACCAAGGCTGTTCAGTAACTGCAAGTCGCACCCCTGCTCCTTCCCCTGTGTCATGTACTGTCTCTGTCAGTCCCCCGCCCAGGCCCCAGGCACGAGGGCCTCCCACCCTACACGCACCCCTTCACCTCCACTATGCTCCACACCCTCCAGCAAGGTGTCAAAGCGCAGCGTTCAACTGTCCCTGCAGCAGACCTTTGAATGCACAAGCCCTAAATGTGCACATAGGCAAACTGCTGAGCTTGGAGATGCTGCCCTATCGGCTGGTAGAGACAGAGGCTTTTAGGAACCTCATGGAGGTGGCTGTCCCTCGGTACTCTGTCCCCAGCTGCCACTACTTTTCACGGTGTGCCATCCCAGCCCTGCACCAGCACGTGTCAGATAACATCATCCGTGCCCTGACCAACGCGGTAAGTTGCACTTGCAACTGCCGGCTCATAGACTGCTGTGCGACGTGCCCACGAGGTGGAATTCCACCTTCCAGATGGTAGCCAGGGTTTACCTGCAACGCAGAGCCATTGTGGAATGTCAGATGTCAACCTCGGTAAGAAGTGGTAGTCAGGTCAGTCAGCTACCTCAAATCTACAACGAGGAGTGGACGAGGATGTCTGCTATCTGTCAGGTACTGGGCCCCTTTGAGGAGTCAACACAGATGGTCAGCGGCGATGCCGCCATCACCAGCCTCGCCATCCCGCTGCTGTGCCTGAAGTCTGACACTTTGCCTTCGTCTCAGGAGACGAGCCTCTGCTAGATAGCCAGACCACCCTGACGTCAGTTTCTCACCACGGAGTAGAGGATGAGGAGGATGAAGAAGAGGAGGAAGAGGAGCAGACTGCTGTTGTGACTGAAGAGGGTACCCATGCTCAATCCTTAGTTGTTGAGCGTGTATGGCCTGAAGAAGAGGAATTGGTGGAGGAGGAGGAGGAAATAGAGGCTAGTGAGGAGAGGGAGTTCTTGCATGTTGGGACCCTGGCGCACATGGCTGACTTTATGTTATGCTGTCTTTCCCGTGACCCTCGGGTTAAAATATGTTTTGACAACAACAATTACTGGGTGTCCACCCTCCTGGACCCTCGGTACAAACAGAACTTTGCCACTCTCATTCCTGCCGAGGAACGCAGTATGAGAGTGAATCAATATCAACAGGCCCTGGTGCAGAAGCTGAAAATGTACCTCCCATCTGACACCACTAGTGCCAGAGGACGTAGTTCTGTGGTCCAAAGAACGGGGGAGAGGAAGGGTGGAGCAGGCAGCTTGTCAAGGGGCAGGGGGACACTCTCCAAGGCCTTTGACAGTTTCATGGCACCCCAGCAAGACTATGTCAACCGTCCCCAGTCTAGACAGAGTAGGGGGGAAGCCTTCAGAAAGATGGTGAGGGAGTACCTTGCTGACCATACCACCGTCCTTCCCGATCACTCTGCTTCCTACAACTACTGGGTTGCAAAACTGGATATGTGGCCCGAACTGGCACTTTACACCTTGGAGGTGCTGGGCTGCCCTGCCGCTAGCGTGTTGTCAGAGCGGGTCTTCAGTGCAGCTGGTGCCATCATCACTGACAGCTCACCCGCCTGTCAACTGACAGCACTGACAGGCTGACGTTTATAAAAAGGAACAAAGCCTGGATTTCACCTGAATTCAACTGTCCACCCGGGGAAAGCAGCTCAACATGAAGATTCTTAGTATCTCCTCTCCTCCTCCTCCTTCAATTCTCAACCAACAGCCAAGTCTTCTTCCGCCATGCTGTGTCTAGCCTAATTTTTTGGGAGGCTCACTTGCTTCCTCACTCACTTTTAATAGTTCTCTGTGTGCTCACTGCCATGCTGTGTCTGGCCTAATTTTTGGGAGGCTCCCTTGCTTCCTCACTCACTTTTAATAGTTCTCTGTGTGCTTAATGCCATGCAGTGTCTGGCATAATTTTTGGGAAGCTCACTGACTACCGCTTCTACCTTGGTCACTCTGTCCTCACCCCCATGCTGTGTCAGGCTAAATTTTGGGGTGGTTCATATGCTACCTCTGTTTTTAATGGTTCTCTGTGTCCTCACCGCCATGCTGTGTCAGGCAAAATTTTTGGGTGGTTCATCATATGCTACCTCTGTTTTAATGGTTCCCTGTGTTCTCATTGCTATGCTTTGTCAGGTTGAGTTTTTGGGTGGTTCATATGCCCACCTCTGTTTTTGCCTAGAATTTGGCATAATGGTGCGATTAGGCAGCCTCAGAGGCATGCATACATGCTGCCCCTGCTGTTTCCTGCCCATTTCCGTTGTGTTTCCATCAATTTCCGAGGTTGACAGGTTTTCACACGACCTTCCCTCTACCGAACTTGGGTCCCCTGCAAAAATGCTTGAGTTTCCCATTGACTTCAATGGGGTTCATTACTCGAAACGAGCACCCGAGTATCAGGAGATATTCGTCTCGAGTAACGAGCACCCGAGCATTTTAGCACTCGCTCATCATTAATAGTAACCAATAGTCAAAATTCTAGAACAGTCTGAGGAGTTACATATAGGGTGTATACTCTCTACACTTCCTGTCTCATCTCAACTAATAGAGTTATACATGTACATACTATGGGGGAGATTTATCAAACATGGTGTAAAGTGAAACTGGCTCAGTTGCCCCAGCAACCAATTAGATTCCGCCTTTCATTCCTCACAGACTCTTTGGAAAAAGAAAGGCGGAATCATTTACAAAGGGGAACATTTACAAAGGCTGGTGCACACCAGGGAGAAGAGTTGAGATTAGTTGAGATGAGAATCACCCTTAAAGCGACTCTGTACCCACAATCTGACCCCCCCAAACCACTTGTACCTTTGGATAGCTGCTTTTACTCCAAGATCTGTCATGGGGTCTGTTCGGCAAGGGATGCAGTTATTGTCACAAAAACAACTTTTAATCAAGCAGCGCTGTGTCTAACGGCCGGGGCTTACATTTGTATATGTATTAGGCTGGCACACCCTCTCTGTCCTTTCTCCCCACCCTCCTCATCATTAGGAACGCTCCAGGCAGATTGCTTCCTATTCCCCACTTGTGTGTATATTGAACATGGGCTGGATCGTTAATATACCTGTGCAAAGCTCAAACAGCAGTAAATGTTCCTGGATCATTCCTAATGATGAGGAGGGTGGGGAGGAAGGACAGAGAGGTTGTGCCAGCCTAATGCATATACAAATGTAAGCCCCGGCCGTTAGACACAGCGCTGAAGGATTAAAAGTTGTTTTTGTGACAATAACTGCATCCCCTGCCGAACGGACCAGAGGACAGATCTTTGATTAAAAGCAGCTATGAGAAGGTACAAGTGGTTTGGGGGGGGGGGGACAGATTGTGGGTACGGAGTCGCTTTAACCCTAGTAAGGATATAAGTGAGGAGACAGTTGTATTATTCTATGAGGGGCCTTCATCAATACCATGGGAACAAGTAAGTAAGCAATGCTTTAAAAAATCTTGAGGGTGAACAGAAGATTACTCATCACCAGGCTGGCAGACACCCACACTGAAATAACACCAGGCCTGGATTACAGTGCACTTTGTCCCATGTTCTTCTCTATCCACATCACACAGGATTGTAAGACAAGATCTTAATAATTAACTTTAGTGCCTGGAGTAGTAGAGGCAGATGTTAGTAATCACCAAGGTAATACCGTCAGCAAAAAGAGGGGAGAAAATCTGTGGCTAGAATATATCCGTTTAGGTCGCAACATTAAAATAAATAGATATTAACTCCTCGATGTCAAATTTTTTTGTCATCTTCCAAATGCCATAACCTTATTTTTTTAGTTGACATATCTAAAATGTGGGGTTTTTTTTGCGAGACAAGTTGTAATTTCTATTTGCACCATTTTTAGGTACATATGATGTTTTGATTGCTTTCTTTTCCTTTTTTTTTTTGGAGACAGATTAACAAAATACAGCAAATCTGGTGTCATTTTTGAATTTTTATAACGTTCACCATGTGAGATGAGATAATGAGATAATATGAATGTTTTTATTTTTTTATGTCATAATAAGGCAAAACTGTAGTTCTATCATTTTTTTTTTTTTTTTGGGGGGGGGGGGGGGGGGGGTTGTCAAAATTAGTATATTAAAATAATATTTTCCAAAACTTCACTTTTTATTAGTACCACAAAGTGACTTCGAAATGCAATCTTCTGATCGCTAATATAATACACTGTACTACTAGTATACTGTATAATAACGTAACTAGGCATCCTAACTGGCCTTGCTGGAGGCAAAACTGAGTAGGCACAAATACATGGTATACAGGGGCCTACATTAGACCCCCTCTTGCTATAGAAATGTATCTGCATCCCAGAGATTGCCTCATGCCGATGCTGCCAAGAAACCACTTAGATGCTGCGGTCAAATTGTGATTGTTGCTTTTAAGGGGTTAAACTACAAGGATGGAAGGTTTCTCTGCTCTGTGTAGTTCATACCTCCCAACTGTCCCGGATTCCGCGGGACAGTCCCGTTTCCGGGGTGCTGTCCCGCGGTCCCGGAACGGCACCCAGTGTCCCGCATTATACTGTATGTGGCCCCAGCGAAAAAAACAATAAACCAGTAACTCACCTGTCGGCCGGTCCCAGCAGCTCCTCTCCCGGCAAAGCACGCACTCCTGTCATCCTCCGGGGCGGGCAGCGGGGTATACAGACACTGACTGTGCCAGAAGTGACCTGTAGCCTCTATCATGAATTACTTCCGGTACAGTCAGTGACTTTGTACCCCGCTGCCCGCCCCGGAGGATGACGGGAGTGCGCGCCCTGCCGGGAGAGGAGCTGCTGGGACTGGCGGACAGGTGAGTTACTGGTTTATTGTTTTTTTTGCTGGGGCCACACAAATGGGAGGATTGGCTACTATGTTGGGCGCTATATGGGGGCATTCGCTACTATGTGGGGCACTATATGGGGGGATTGGCTACTATGTGGGGCACTATATGGGGGCATTGGCTACTATGTGGGGCACTATATGAGGATTGGCTACTATGTGGGGCATATATGGGGCATTGGCTACTATGGGAGGCACTATATGGGGGATTGGCTACCATGGGGGGCACTATATGGGGATTGGATAATATGTGGGGCACTATATGGGGGGCATTGGATACTATGTGGGGCATATATGGGGGCATTGGCTAATATGAGGGGCATTGGCTACTATGTGGGGCACTATATGGGGGCATTGGCTACTATGTGGGGCATATTTAGGGGCATTGGCTATTATGTAGGCACTATATGGGGGATTGGCTGCTATGTGGGGCATATATGGGGGCATTGGCTACTATGTGGGCACTATATGGGGCATTGGCTACTATGTGGGGCACTCTATGGGGGATTGGCTACTATGTGGGGCATATATGGGGGCATTGGCTACTATGTGGGGCATATATGGGGGCATTGGCTACTATGTGGGTCACTATGGGGGATTGGCTACTATGTGGGGCACTCTATGGGGGATTGGCTACTATGTGGGGCACTATATGGAGGGATTGGCTACTATGTGGGGCACTATATGGGGATTGGCTACTATGTGGGGCACTATATGGGGATTGGCTACTATGTGGGGCACTATATGGGGGCATTGGCTGCTATGTGGGGCACTATATGGGGGCATTGGCTGCTATGTGGGGCACTATATGGGGGGATTGGCTACTATGTGGGGCACTATATGGGGGCATTGGCTGCTATGTGGGGCACTATATGGGGGGATTGGCTACTATGTGGGGCACTATAGTGGGGGATTGGATACTATATAGGGCATTTTTGGGGGGATTGGATACTATATCGGGCACTATTCAGTCAGCAGCATGTGGTGACTGTAGGGGAGTGGCTATGGAGGGTTGCTATGGGGGCGTGGCTATAGAGGGTCGCTATGGGGGCGTGGCTATGGGGACCGCGACGCACATGTCCTCTTTGCTCTTTGCAAAAGTTGGGAGGTATGGTGTAGTTAGGCCCTGCTGTCATGCAACATCCAATTTTCCGTGATATTCTGCACAGGAGATCCGGCTACTGTTGCCCCACTGACTAAAAAAAAAAAAAAGTATTGTGGCCATTTACATCTTTAAAAAAAATGTATAAAAAGTAATCTGTATACCAATGGTTCCATCATCACACACCTTCTCATCCACAGTGGACAACTTTATTTTTACTATCGGAAATGGTTATTTGACTGGTATATGTATATTAACTGTATATGTTCTTGATAAGGAGCCAGGCTCCGGATATGTATCTAGAGCTGTCAGGGATTCCAGATGCCTCAATAGGCTTCTATGGGGCATCCGCGCTGGAATCTCAGACACAAATTGGACAGGACCTATAATTTCCTATTATCTATTACTATTATCTATTGGCAGCCCCGATGTAAGTACATAAGTAGATTATGGGGGTGTCAGTCAGCACCAGGACAGGAGCAGCACCTGTAACATAATTCTCTAAATGTTTCAGCTACTATATACAACAGCACCTAGAGAGTTAACAAAGTTCCTGAGGGGCTCCATACTTTTCCAGCTGACCTATGCCATAAATGAGAAAGGAGAAGTCAGGCGAAAATTTGTATTAAAGCAGTGATTTTCAACCTTTTTTGAGCCGCGGCACACTTTTTATAGTTAAAAAATCCCGGGGCACACCACCAACCAAAATGGCACAAAATGACACTAAAACAGTACATATTATACATATAGTTCACGGAGTTCACTCTTGGGGGGTTTTAAATCAGCTTCTTATTACCACAAGAGCTGCTTTTTAAAACCTCAAGAGTGAAATATGCCGGGCAGAGATCCTTTCAATAAAATATTTATTTTAAAAAAGTGAAATAAAAAAAAGGATAACCCCCTCATATATACAGTCCCATGTAACCTCATACATACAGTCCCATGTATTCCCATATATATATATATATATATATATATATATATACAGTCCCATGTAAACCCATACATACAGTCCCACGTATATGAGCACATAATTATCAGCACCATATAATGCCCCCTGCAGTATGCCCCATATATTAATAATGCCCCCTGCAGTATGCCCCATATATTAATAATGCCCCCTGCAGTATGCCCCATATATTAATAATGCCCCCTGCAGTATGCCCCCATATAATAATGCCCCCTGCAGTATGCCCCCATATATTAATAATGCCCCCTGCAGTATGCCCCCATATAATAATGCCCCCTGCAGTATGCCCCCATATAATAATAATGCCCCCTGCAGTATTCCCCCATATAATAATGCCCCCTGCAGTATGCCCCCATATAATAATGCCCCCTGCAGTATGCCCCCATATAATAATAATAATGCCCCCATATATTAATAATTTCCCCTGTAGTATGCCCCCATATATTAATAATGCCCCCTGCAGTATGCCCCTAATATATTAATAATGCCCCCTGCAGTATGCCAATATGCACCAATAGTTTTTTTTAAAAAAAAACCCATCATACTCACCTAATCTGCGCTGTGTGGCTGCAGGCACCAGCTCTCCCTCCTCTTCAGGCTCCATCCTGTGAGCCGCGGGGACTGAACCTCCGGCAGACGTGATGACGTCACATCATCACGCCTGCCGAAAAAGTCACGTCCCAGCGTCCCATAGGCTGCTGACATGAAGTGCCGCGACCTATGGGAGTGAATGTCAGAGCAGGACGCTGACAGGTCCTGCTCCGACATTCTGCTCGATTGAATGTTTCGCCCGCTCACTGTGTGAGCGGGCGGAACATCAAACCGATCGACATATCCCTAGAAGCTGCGCAGCCGCAGCTTCTAGGGATATTAAAGGGACAGTGTCGTATTTCCCACCGGGGTCCCGCGGCACCCCTGGCGGGTTCTCACAGCACACCAGTGTGCCACGGCACCCCGATTGGGAAACGCTGTATTAAAGTATTGTATTGCCCCCAGGGGCGGATTAACTTTACCATAGGCCCCGGGCTGTTCACCAAGCCTGGGCCCCCCCACCCCACTGTAACTATGGCGGCACTAGCCTGGCGTTCATAGTACAGTATAGATAATGTCATGATGTCCTGATTTGTGCAAAATTGCCATTAAAAAACTGTGATTTTTTGCAAATCATGGCGGAAGTGTAGCCTGGAGACAGTACACCACTGAAAGTATAAGTCTTTTTGGGTGGTCATGGGCCCCCCAGGAGCTCAGGGCCCGGGCTGCCGCCCGGAACGCCCCTGTTATAATCCACTACTGATTGCCCCCCAAAAGTTTTACAAATCCCCAATATACACTTATTACAGGAAATGCTTATAAAGTGCTTTTTTCCCTGCACTTACTACTGCATCAAGGCTTCACTTCCTGGATAACATGGTGATGTCACTTCCTGGATAACATGGCGAGGTCACTTCCTGGATAACATGGTGATGTCACTTCCTGGATAACATGATGATGTCACTTCCTGGATAACATGGTGATGTCACTTCCTGGATAACCTGGTAATGTCACTTCCTGGATAACCTGGTGATGTCACTTCCTGGATAACCTGGTGATGTCACTTCCTGGATAACATGGTGATGTCACTTCCTGGACAACATGGTAATGTCACTTCCTGGATAACATGGTGATGTCACTTCCTGGATAACATGGTGATGTCACTTCCTGGAAAACATGGTGATGTCACGACTCCCAGAGCTGTGCGGCTGTGGCTGCTGGAGAGGATGATGGCAGAGGGATGCTCAGTGTCCCTCCAGTGCCCTGTGTCCATCAGTGTCCCCCTGCAATCATCCTCTCCAGCAGCCACAGCCCGCACAGCTCTGGGAGTCGTGACATCACCACGTTATCCAGGAAGTGACATCACCATGTTATCCAGGAAGTGACAACCCCATGTTATCCAGGAAGTGAAGCCTTGATGCAGTAGTAAGTGCAGGGAAAAAAGCACTTTATAAGCATTTCCCGTAATAAGTGTATATTGGTGATTTTGTATCTTTTGGGGGGCAATACAATACTTTAATAAAAATTTTAGCCAAACTTCTCAAGTGTTTAACCCATTTACCCCACTTTATGCTTCTATATTGCAGCTTTGTCCCTCTGGGACACAGATCCGAAACCATCACTACAATTTTAAGTATATATTATAGTGAATTTCAGGGGGTATTGTGTGCATTATAATTAGGTTTAGGGAGTCCCCCAAATTACCTAGAGACTGCCCTGGCTTATCATGTAAGAGATACCGGCGGCTCTGGGTGGTGTTGACCTGCTAGAAATGTTTTACCACTGAACTAACAAGTGGAATAAATCTCATCCACACCCAGGTGATTTACTATTACACACATATGCAATAAATTCCGGTTCTCCCTTACAGGAAAATTACAAGTTACCAGGGAGTTTTGTCCCAATATAAAAGCATAAAGCCACAGGCCAGTTTCATTTATACAGTTCACAGAAGTCTAAGTACTATGTATAGAGGCCTAGGTCAATAGGGGTCACTGTACAGGGGGGTGGGGGGTATAAGTGCTTGGGAGGAGGGCAGGATTCCTTCCCTGTATTCATGCTTACTGCTGGGTAAAATGTGCGGTGCACACAACTGTATTTCATCTATTACTGAATAGATTGCACAAAATGCACTGGAGGCCACAGTCACGTGATGCAATGTTTTATGAAGGTCACATTATTGTGCATCCTACAAAAATAAAAGAGGAACAGACTAAAAGGAATAGTCCCCCCCCCCCCCAAAAAAAAACAAACAAAAAACTTTCTTTTTTTTTTAATAATGAACAACCCCTTTAAAAAGGCATTTGTTGCAATTTATTTATTTTTAGGAAATCAACAGGGCTTGTGATTGCAAACAGTTTTGTAATATACTGTCTTTTTTTAGGGTTTAAAACAATGTTATAGATATGGCCACTAGATATATCTCTTCACTGCGCATATTTACAGCTGCTGCACATCCACATTCAGTAGGAGAGAATCCTGGGGGTGCTTGCATTGTATGGTCGGCAACAGTAGCACTTAGCCCTGCCCACATTTCCACCAGAGGCCCGCCCTGGTGCTCTAGACCACGCCTCTTTGACACGGCTAGACCCAATAAAAGTTTTCGCCCTCAGGAAAGCATCACCAGTGTCTGTAAAGAGACCACCAGAGAGGACTTCTCTTCAGCTACACGAAGGTTTAAGTAGTTGGGGGGGCTGCACGATGGGAACAGAGTCACTTTAAAGGCCAAAATAGGCTTAATGCCTTAAATGAGGGCACCATAAACAACTGATAGAAATGCTGAACATATCGGTGTATAACTTACATGATCCTGTTCAGCCATTCTCCTAATATGCAGGAGAATAGAATTCTTGCCGCACCCCTCCCCCCAGCTGCTGATTGACAGTTGCTGCCTATACACAGCATGGATAGATAACTGCCAATTAGCAGCTGGTGGGTGGAGATTTCTGCTTCTCATGAATATCCAGGACTACTGAGCTCATGCACATAATGGCGAGGACTACTTATTGTCAATGTTATTCAGGAGGAGATCTCTGGATCAGCTGCACAGAACAATGTAAGTGATACATCATTCTGTTCAGCTTCTCTGTCACTAGTTTATGCTACCCTGAGAGAGGACACCATAAACCTACAGACAGTCTCTGCAAAGCAGGGATGGGGAACCTTCGGCCCTCCAGCTGTTGCAAAACTACAATTCCCATCATGCCTGGACAGCTGAAGCTTTAGGGAATGATAGGAATTGTAGTTTTGCAACAGCTGGAGGGCTGAAGGTTCCCCATCTCTGCTTTAAAGGGTTAAATGACCTTTGGGTCAATATCCCACCATCAGGTAAAATAGGCCTTTACAGGTTCTTAAAAAAAGAAGAGAACCAACCAGGCCTCTTCTCCCTGCAAAGGTCCCATAGCAGCTTCCTTATACACCATTATGGCATGAATACTTCCGATGCAATGAGGTCCTTGAATAGTGCATCTTACTGGTATTGTAGATGGTACTGGTATTGAGTAGAGGGTACTCCGAGCCGGCCTCACATTGTTAAACCTGTGAGCTTTTTTCTTTACTGTAAAGACATTTCTACTTTAAAAATATCTGCCCTGGACAGGTGGCAATCGCAGGAATCCGGCCAGATTTTCTCTGTCCTCATTTAGACCGTACACGGCTCACTGTGCCTTGGCGTGGAATCAAAACTTTTCAGTCTGCAACAAATGTTAAAAGCATCATTATTATTTAGTTTCTTCCTTATCGCTCGTTCGTACCGCAAAAGGGAAATGTTCTGCAGGCTGAAAATAAACTAGGAATGTGAATAGGCAAAAAAACAAACAAAAAAAATTTTGTAATTTTTTTTTTTATAATCACAAAGTCTAGCTTTTTTTTTTTTTTTTGTAACAGATTGTACGCATTCATTCACCAAAGGTATCAATCTATTGTTCTAACGTTGTCTAATACACACACACATACGTGCACATATACGTATCACAATGGAACCACAAAACTCCTAAATTGGAAAAGCAGCTGAGACCAAGGTCGCTGGTGGTGTTTCCAAAAATAATCCTGAAACAAAAGGCAGGAGCACCGCTTTGAATGTTATCTAGACATATATAGTTTCAATCAAATTCTTCAAGAAGTGTCAGTCTAAAATTTGCTTGACATTGCCAAACCACCAGCGAGTGGATCCCTTTAAAAGGCCAAGGAGAGCTGCCTGGCACATATAATAAAGAGCCATGTTTTCCTGATGGAAACAAGATGTGCTTTGTAGATGCCAATTGTTTCAAGTAGATTGGGTTTCACAAGCGCAGGCTGCATAATGATTTTCTTTGTGTAATTTTTTTTTAAAGAAACGGGTAAAGGAGGGGGATGTTTAATACAGATGACTGTGATATGTGGATTACAAAGAGGGAATTCTGCCTGCACATCATCCGTTGCTCTCACAACACGGCAGATACAATTACCTACGTCAATAATAGGATTCTTAATAACAACCTGGGCTGCTTCCAGTTCTGCACGGCAGCTGGTGGCTATTCTATCCCTATATAGATTCTGCTGTATAAAAACCACACAAAGGCCCATGTGTTGGGAGACTGGCACGGGTGGCATGGATATTTTTGGAAGTATTCACAATTAATAAATAAATATAGGCAACATTGTCTATTGGCGAGAATCCTGTGTATTCCAAAGAATGTCTCCCTGCATCCAGGTTTCCATTCATGGTGGGTGGATTCCTACAGGATACAAGATGCTATTAATTTAATTACCTACTTGTCATACAGTACAGTGTTATAGAAGGTGAGCCTTAAAGGGACAGGGTCATCAGGAAAGCACATATTGTTTCAATCAATCCGGTTTTTTTCCTTTAACATATATTTAAATAATATTTAGTGATTTTTTTCCCTAAT
Organism: Dendropsophus ebraccatus; assembly: GCF_027789765.1. Taxonomy (NCBI): domain Eukaryota; kingdom Metazoa; phylum Chordata; class Amphibia; order Anura; family Hylidae; genus Dendropsophus; species Dendropsophus ebraccatus. Next base: position 11,272,686 of record NC_091456.1, on the reverse strand, counting down.
ATTTTTTTTCAATAAAATTATTCTGAAATTTAGCAGTTTTCATTATTACTACTAGGCTAAAAACTAAGCTGAGATTTACTGATCTGTACAGATTATTTCCCAGCAGCGTCCTTCTTATCAACACAAACAGGAATACAGTGACAGGTGACACCAGTATATAGATAACACAGACAGGAGTACAGTGACAGGTGACAGCAGTATATAGATGACACAGACGGGAGTACAATGACAGGTGACAGCAGTATATAGATGACACAGACGGAAGTACATTGACAAGTGACAACAATACATAGATAACACAGACAGGAGTACAATGACAGGTGACAGCAGTATATAGATGACACAGACGGAAGTACATTGACAAGTGACAACAATACATAGATAACACAGACAGGAGTACAGTGACAGGTGACACCAGTATATAGATAACACAGACAGGAGTACAGTGACAGGTTACACCAGTATATAGATAAAACAGGAGTACAGTGACATGTGACATCAGTATATAGATGACACAGACAGGAGTACAGTGACAGGTGACACCAGTGTAGAGATAACACAGACAGGAGTACAGTGACAGGTGACACCAGTATATAGATAACCCAGGAGTACAGTGACAGGTGACACCAGTATATAGATAACACAGGAGTACGGTGACAGGTGACACCAGTATATAGATAACACAGGAGTACAGTGACAGGTGACACCAGTATATAGGTAACACAGGAGTAAAGTGACAGGTGACACCAGTGTATAGATAACACAGGAGTACAGTGACAGGTGACATCAGTATATAGATAACACAGACAGGAGTACAGTGACAGGTGACACCAGTATATAGATAACCCAGGAGTACAGTGACAGGTGACACCAGTATATAGATAACACAGGAGTACAGTGACAGGTGACACCAGTATATAGATAACACAGGAGTACAGTGACAGGTGACATCAGTATATAGATAACACAGACAGGAGAACAGTGACAGCAAACACCAGTGTATAGATAACACAGACAGGAGTACAGTGACAGGTGACACCAGTATATAGTTAACACAGGAGTACAGTGACAGGTGACACCAGTATATAGATAACACAGACAGGAGTACAGTGACAGGTGACATCAGTATATAGATAACCCAGGAGTACAGTGACAGGTGACACCAGTATATAGATAACACAGGAGTACAGTGACAGGTGACACCAGTATATAGGTAACACAGGAGTACAGTGACAGTTGACACCAGTATATAGTTAACACAGGAGTACAGTGACAGGTGACACCAGTATATAGGTAACACAGGAGTACAGTGACAGTTGACACCAGTATATAGTTAACACAGGAGAACAGTGACAGGTGACACCAGTGTATAGATAACATATGCACAGTAGCTTCTGTTGATAACTCAGTGACCCCAAGCCCTGAAGAATGACCTCCATAAAGGTCACTGTGCATGCCCAGAAGTCTTTCCCATTCACCTGAATAGGACAAGTCCTGTCTATTGTCGCTTTTAGAGATGAGAGAACCGCCAGTCTAAACTAAGCAAATCGCTTTGTTTGATCGCCAAACGGCTTCCAACGCTGTTCCGCTCTCTGCCGCTCCACCCCTGGTGTTGGGAAAAGCTGGATTCAGTCCTGGAATTCTTTTAGACGGGCGATTCGCTCATCTCTAGTGCCTATGGTCTATGAGGCTTGCTGTAAAACGGGATTAGATGCTGCTACAACAGGTCAGACAAGATGGCAGCCCCATAATTATGTACAAAAAATGTAATTAAAAAAAAAAGACAATTGGAAGATTAAACTGATGATAAAAATAGAACATGTTTCAGTATCTGGCTCCAATCAGTGTAAAAGATCCAGGAAATTAATTCCCTTTAAAAAGCAATCAATAGAAAATCTATAACATCCCATAAAGTGCTGGCCAGGATATTCTATCACAGATAGTAGCTGGGGGTGATGGGAGGGGTGGCCGCCACTACCTCTCTGAGACAGCTCCTCTTGGCAAGGAATACGCTTTCCTATTATTTTTTATTCATGTTGCTTATATAGTAAAAACATATTCTGCAGCTGTATACAGAGACGGTAATTACATATATATACAGCCTTACCTCCAATGTGTATACAGAGACGGTAATTACATATATATACGGCCTTACCTCCAATGTGTATACAGAGACGGTAATCACATATATATACGGCCTTACCTCCAATGTGTATACAGAGACGGTAATTACATATATACGGCCTTACCTCCAATGTGTATACAGAGACGGTAATTACATATATATACGGCCTTACCTCCAATGTGTATACAGAGACGGTAATTACATATATATACGGCCTTACCTCCAAAGTGTATACAGAGAAGGTAATCACATACATACGGCCTTACCTCCAATGTGTATACAGAGACGGTAATTACATATATATACGGCCTTACCTCCAATGTGTATACAGAGACGGTAATTACATATATATACGGCCTTACCTCCAATGTGTATACAGAGACGGTAATTACATATATATACGGCCTTACCTCCAATGTGTATACAGAGACGTAATTACATATATATACGGCCTTACCTCCAATGTGTATACAGAGACGGTAATTACATATATATACGGCCTTACCTCCAATGTGTATACAGAGACGGTAATTACATATATATACGGCCTTACCTCCAATGTGTATACAGAGACGGTAATTACATATATATACGGCCTTACCTCCAATGTGTATACAGAGAACGTAATCACATATATATACGGCCTTACCTCCAAAGTGTATACAGAGAAGGTAATTACATATAGATACGGCCTTACCTCCAATGTGTATACAGAGACGGTAATTACATATATACGGCCTTACCTCCAAAGTGTATACAGAGAAGGTAATCACATACATACGGCCTTACCTCCAATGTGTATACAGAGACGGTAATTAGATATATACGGCCTTACCTCCAATGTGTATACAGAGACGGTAATTACATATATACGGCCTTACCTCCAAAGTGTATACAGAGAAGGTAATCACATACATACGGCCTTACCTCCAATGTGTATACAGAGACGGTAATTACATATATATACGGCCTTACCTCCAATGTGTATACAGAGACGGTAATTACATATATATACGGCCTTACCTCCAATGTGTATACAGAGACGGTAATTACATATATATACGGCCTTACCTCCAATGTGTATACAGAGACGTAATTACATATATATACGGCCTTACCTCCAATGTGTATACAGAGACGGTAATTACATATATATACGGCCTTACCTCCAATGTGTATACAGAGACGGTAATTACATATATATACGGCCTTACCTCCAATGTGTATACAGAGACGGTAATTACATATATATACGGCCTTACCTCCAATGTGTATACAGAGAACGTAATCACATATATATACGGCCTTACCTCCAAAGTGTATACAGAGAAGGTAATTACATATAGATACGGCCTTACCTCCAATGTGTATACAGAGACGGTAATTACATACATACGGCCTTACCTCCAAAGTGTATACAGAGAAGGTAATCACATACATACGGCCTTACCTCCAATGTGTATACAGAGACGGTAATTAGATATATACGGCCTTACCTCCAATGTGTATACAGAGAAGGTAATCACATATATATACGGCCTTACCTCCAATGTGTATACAGAGAAGGTAATTACATATATACAGCCTTACCTCCAATGTGTATACAGAGAAGGTAATCACATATATACGGCCACATATATACGGCCTCCAATGGGGTTCATAATGTAATTTCCCCCATCTCAGACAACTCAGAAATTCAAATTTGTGTTCAGATTATCAGAAATTAAAGGAAAGGTAAAAACAGGAACTTTAGCCACAGATACATTTACGCATTGCGGGGAGCAGGCTTGGTAGCTAGATTTAATGGGTTTCAGAAAGTTATATAGATATGTAATTTATTTCTATTTAAAAATCTCCAGTCTTCCCATACTTATCAGCTGCTGTATGTCCTGCAGGAAGTGGTGTATTCTTTCCAGTCTGACACAGTGCTCTCTGCTGCCACCTCTGTCCATGTCAGGAACTGCCCAGAGTAATAGCAAATCCCTACTGAAAACCTCTCCTGCTCTGGACAGTTCCTGACATGGACAAAGGTGGCAGCAGAGAGCACTGTGTCAGACTGGAAAGAACACACCACTTCCTGCAGGACATACAGCATCTGATAAGTATGGCAAGACTTGAGATTTTTAAATAGAAGTAAATTACAAATCTATATAACTTTCTGACACCAACTGATTTGAAAAAAAAAATATTTTCGCAAGATAACCCCTTTAACTTTGGTGAAAATCTGAGCCTGAATGCCCAGCACAAGTTACTTCCCTTTCCCAGTTATGTCATCACCAGATTACATTGCTCATCCATCCTAGCTGCCAAGTAGATCACTGGGGAGCTCTCAATATTGCTCTAATGTATTAAAGTGATGGTGGCTCTGCAGAATAAGCATGCCATCGCTATTTACTGCCTCCACGGCCGGAGAATCACATGTCTGGGACGTGTACAGTCATTTCTGGTGATGGCAGCTGACACTGGGATTGTTCCATTTACATTAAATAACGATTGATCAATAATCTGAAAACTTATTGCATATGTTTCATTAGAATAATCACAATGTCTGGCAATGTCATGGTTGTCTACCAAGGACTTTCAGAAGAGCCATACACTAGGCATGCCACTACAAGCACCACTTACCAGTATGGCCACTACAAGCACCTCTTACCAGTATGGCGACTACAAGCACCACTTACCAGTATGGCGACTACAAGCACCACTTACCAGTATGGCCACTATTTATATTTTGGGCCGTGCACAAAATTCTAACCTCATGTCCAGGTTGTGGTCCTGTACTAAACTGGTTGTTGTCATCCAATGCTTGTGGCTTGGATACAAAAGCTGTCAAAAAAGTGTTCAAGGAAACCCAGCGGCCTAGATACATATTCAATTCATACTTAAATAGTCACTGTTGTTATCCGGGTTTAAAGCAACGTTATAGATATGGCCACTAGGTGTCTCCCTTTACTGGGCATGTGTACAGCTGCTGGGTGTGCACATTCAGTACCAGAGAATTCTGGGGGTGCTCGCATTGTATGGTCAGCTCTCCTGTCACACTGCACCAAAACCACTGTAACCGCACAGTGACATTATACTGACTGAATTGTTATATAACAAACAACATTGTCTCCTGGCAAGCTGCAGAGCTGGTAATAGAATTAGCAATTGTAAATAATATAATAAGCCTAAGTTAATTGCCCTCAGTTGATATACCACCTGCAGGATGAGCAGGTGTCTCTCCTTGTGCGAGCGGCTAAGGACAGGGACTTCCTGTGTTCAGCTCTTTTTCTGAGCAGAAAAAAGACCAAATATCTGTCCATAGGGAGCATGGACTAAAGTTTGGCCGTATGTAGAACGTTGATTTAAACATAGAAAACTTAAATAAATAAAGTGAGTATATTGCCAAACTGCTAGCAATCCCAACCCTTGTTGATTTCTTATTTTTTATTTTTTGCGATAGGTACACTTTAATATAAAGAAGTCAAAAGCACTGGGGTTTCATTCTAAATCATATATACAACTGTAACTGTTTTTATTTTAAGGACGTAAAAAATATTTTTACTGATCAGAAAACACAAATCTAACTTCAAATACAATTTACACTAAAGTAAAAGCAAAAAGACTAAGAAGATATTTCTGACAAAAATATATAGTGGTCTCTCTCTTTCCATGGTTTTCTAGCCATAGATGCTCTGTTAGTATAAGTGTTAGGCTGGGTTCACACTACGTTTTTGGAATCCATTTTTTTCATCAGTTTTTTTTAAAGAAAACAGATGAAGAAATGGGTGGAAAAATGTATGCATATGGTTGCATCCGTTTTGATCTGTTTTTCCATTGAATTCAATAAAAAAAAAAAAAAAACGGGTCAAAATGGATTTTTAACGTACACAAAAACATAGTCCACCTTATTTTTGTGTCTGTTAAAAAAAAGGATGTTTTGATCCGTTTTACTTATAATGCAATTCAATGAAAAAACAGATCAAAATGGATGCCATCTGTTTTTCTTCCGTTTTTTTTTTTGTGCGCAAAAAACGGATAAAAAAACGGATTCCAAAAACGTAGTGTGAACCCAGCCTTATTGCTTGACGCATCTTTGTCTGACACGACGTGACGGTAGCAGTTTTCTCATTGCCCCAAGGGCTCCTACTCAAGAAGCCGTCATGCTCCTGTCACATCTGTGTTCACAATTTGAAAAACTTCTTCCAGACAAACCTGCTCTACGAAGAGTTGGCCAGATCATGTATACAGCATGGCCTATCCATAGTAGTTTGTGGATGGGCCATGCTGTATACATGATCTGGCCAACTCTGTCTATATGAAATACTTGATAAGCCCTATAAACAACAAGGGACATCACTATGGTAGGGAGAGCGAAGAACATGACACACTAGTCCCAGGTCTGATTAACATATGTTTCAAGTTAATATTTATCACACCCAGTTACACACATACATCTGAAATTATATATATATATATATATATATATATATATATATATATATATACACATACACACAACATTGCCGCCAGGTGACGGCAATGTTTCAGCCGTTAAGATTGCTCTGCAAGAGAGCTGAAACCTAGCTGTCACCTTTTGGATGGATAATGTCTGATAGATGCCGATCCCACACACCTACCTTGAGATCGAGGCCCCCATCCCCTCTAGCCGGATGTGGCTGCCAGAGGTGGTGAGGAAGCGGAGAACAGTCTGGTGTGTTATTTAGGCAGCTTATTTACCTAATAAAATAAATAAATAAAATAGGTAACCAATCCTCAAAGGTGCATAATGATAAGGTGGGTATACATTTATTCACAATGAGATAAGGAAATAGTAATATATTCAGTGGTCTAAAATGAATAAAAACATACAAAATATAAAATATATAGAATCAGCAATTGGAACCTAAAATTAAGAGACACTGGGCCCAGTGGTTACACCAATTATATGTCTCTTAATTTTAGGTTCCAATTGCTGATTCTATTTTAGACCACTGAATATATTACTATTTCCTTATCTCATTGTGAATAAATGTATACCCACCTTATCATTAGGCACCTTTGAGGATTGGTTACCTATTTTATTTATTTATTTTATTAGTTTTCTACCCTTGGCACAGAGTCGACCTTTGACCTCAGGTGCATTTTTTATAGAGAGCTCCACTATTTTTTTCTTTTTCCAGCTTATTTACCTCCCATTAAAGTGCTGCCTTTTTTTTTTTTTTTTTTTTTACAACTTTCATTAACGTCAATAGGAGTTGTGCAAACTGTGCAAAACTCCTCTGTATTTAGCTTTCTGTCCACCACCATTAGTCACACTAAAACCAGAGGGGACAAGGAAGCCCTCAATCGTTGTCCCTTCTCTGGGACCTGTATCTATCAGACACTTATGGTATACGTCCTATGGACATGAGAATACCCATCGATGACTTCTGTAAATGTAGGGAGTGTTTATAAGACGAGGCGGTCTTCTCCTGCTTCCTGGATAATGCGCTCAGTCGGCGACTGGTTTTGTTGTTTCAGGATACACATCTTCTTACATTCCATAAGTTGTTCAAAATCTTTCCACATCTTCACTTGTTTCATGTTAGGACCGTGGCTTTCTCGAATCGATTTCTGCTTCTCTCTTAATTTCTGTCATTCAAAATATTAATAAAAAATAATAAGACATATGTTCTAGAATGGGATGCTCTTTAATGTGTGTGCAATTATTAGCTGTACATGGATCTAGCCAATGCATAATCACTGGACGACATCCAGTTTGTTCACCCCTTAAAGGGAACCTGTCACCATGAAAATGCTACACAAGCTATCGCCATCTTTTTATAGAGCAGAAGGAGCTGAGCAGATTGATATATATCTTTATGGGAAAAGATTCAGTGTAACTTGTAATTTATTGATTGGAATCTCTGTTTCCAAGCTAAAGAGCCCAGTCTATTGAGTGACTCCGCCCACTGGACTCCTTAACACAGAATAAGCAGGGATTTCGCTCAACATATTACAAGTTATACTGAATCTTTTCCCACAAAGTTATATATCAATCTGCTCAGCTCTTCCTGCTATATAACATGATGCCGATAGATTAGATAGCATTGTCATGGTGACAGGTTCCCGTTTAGGTGCTAAAGTCATTTATCTAAACTAATCACGTGTCCTCCACAGATGTCAAAATTTGCACTGCATTTCAGTCCTGAGACCTGCCGTGATCGCTAGTTACAAGTGGGTGAAGCACGCTCCACTCAACTTCAACCACAGAATCCGATTCATTCACTCTATATAAGATAATGAAGCGAATGAGTTGGAATACATGGCCGGGTGGGTGTCTGGAGGTGACTGTCATAGCTGGACAATGCATTCAATAAAGGAAGGCTTCCGGCCTGCTAGCTGATCACTGATAGTAATTCCCGCTAGCATCTGTGGGTTGCCACATACTTCTCATAAAAAATTACGATGCCATCAAGTGCCGAACCTGTGGCTCTCCTTTATGAATAACAGAGCGGTGACCTTAAAGGGATTATATCATGAAGTCAAGTTGGTAAAATCAGATGTGTACCATATACATATATGTAAAGGAGTACAAATTAAGTAACTTATAACCCTGTACTGTTTTTCTCCCCCATGGATTTAATTGTTTCCTGGTTTCCTCTCTGAAACACGACCAATTGCCTATATCTGTCATACAGTACAGTTTCAGAAATGCTTAGACTCAATCTTTTTAGTGACACAACCCCTTTAAGACCAATTATTCTGTGATTATTTAATCTGTTTAATGATTTAAAACAAACAGCTAAAGCTGATCAGATAAAACACGCCAAACACCCAGATAAAACATTCTGATGTGACAAATAACTGAAAATGACAGTCTCCCCTTATCGGTAGTTTGGGAGGCAATGAAATTAGGTTAAAGTTCATTTTCTGTACAAAACTTCAATGGGAAAATCCTTGTTGTGTTTGTACAAAAACAAAATAGAGATCTAGCGTCATGCTGCTTTAGCTTTTTGTTTGAGGGAAGTAACCGACTACTGCCAAGTGTGAACTAAGAGTGGTATTATATGGGACGATTTTTCGGTGATTAGCGATCGCAAACAACGACTATGACAAACTATCTTAAATCCTTTACCCTGTTAGGCTATGTTCACAGTACGTATATATTTTCATAAAACTACGATTGCAACAATGGCCGTGCGCCGTGCTTGTGCACCGGTCTTCGTAATTACCCCCCTATGTGTATGCACTCCGGCTGGGATTCCATAGACGACAGTGTAGCGTACTTGTACGCCGGTCTTATATTAGGGCTCGGCCCCTTTTCTCCGGCAGGATTCACTAAAAGGTATACGCCTCTCAGTGAATCCGGCCGGCGGGGCGCACGAACTGCGCCCGGCGTACCAAATCTACACCTGCTTTCAGCAGGTGTAGATTTGCGCCATAATTTGCGACTGCGAGCAGGGGTAAATCATGACTCATCAAACTCCGCCAGCCCGCCCACCGGGTGAGCCGGGCGTACGCCAGGGAGAAGGGAAGAATTTGCACCTTCTCCCTGGTGTACACAGTGGCGGTCTTTGGCACCAAGCATCCCAAGCGATCGCTTGGGGCCCCCAACATCCAGGGGGGCCCCCACGCCCCGCTCTTGTGCTCAAGACCGCTGGACAGGGCCGCTGCCCCGCTCGTTGCTGCCATCTGAACTGTAACTATGAGCACTCGTAATGAGCGCTCATAGTTACATGCAACAGCACTGACAGGGCGGGGGACATTGTCCCCCTTCCTGTCAGTCACTCTTGTGGCTGCAGGAAGGGTTTTCCCTGCGGTCACAAGTGGCAGCTTTGTCCTTGTGGTGTCGGTGCTCGAGTGATCGGCGCCAGGACAAGGGGAGTGCAGCCTCTTGTGATCGCAGGGAAAACCCTTCCTGCGGCCACAAGAGTGAAGAGAAGAGGAGACACCCGGACCCAGGTGAGTATAAGTGTTTGTTTTATTGTGTTATATACTATATAAGAGGGGGAGCACACAGGGGTCTGTTTAGCTGGGTCGAGCGCACATCGGGGGTCTATATAAATGGGGGGAGCACACAAGGGGGCTATAGACTACTGGGCCTTCACATAGGCGTCTCTATACTACTGGCGCAGCACACAGGGGGTCTATATACTACTTGGGGCAGCAGAATGGGGTCTATATACAACTTGGAGAGCACACAGGAGGTCTATATCCAAGTGGGGGAGCAAACAGGGGGGCTATATACTACTGGGGGGACACACAGGGGTCTATATACTACTGGGGGAACATACAGGGGGTCTATATACTACTTGTGACGCACACAGGTGGTCTATATATAACTGGGGGAGCACACAGGGGTCTGTATACTACTGGGGCAGTACACAAGGGGTCTATATAATACTGGTGGGGCACACAGGGGGTCTATATACTACTGGGGGAACCACACAGGGGGTTATATACTACTGGAGGAGCACACAGGGGTTTATATCCAAGTGGGGGAGCACATAGGAGGTCTATATCCAAGTGGGGGAGCACACAGGGGGGCTAAATACCCCTGAGGGAGCACACAGGGGGCCTATATACTAGTGGGGGAGCACACAGGGGGTATATACAACTGGGGGCAGCACACAGGGGGTCTATATACAACTGGGGCAGCACACAGGAGGTCTATATACTTTTGGGGGAACACACGGGGGGCTATATATAACTGGGGGAACACACATGGGTCTATATACTACTGGGGGAAGCAAACAAGGGGTATATACTACTGGGGACAGGACACAAGGGGTATATACTATTGGGGGCAGCACACAAGGAGTATATATTACTGGCAGTAGCGCACACACAGCGGTCTATTGTTTTGGAACGCGTGTCGAGGGGGGGGGGCCCCAGACATAACTTCGCTTGGGGCCCCAGAAATGCCAAGACCGCCCCTGGGTGTACATTTAATAAATGTCCCCCATAGTATACACTCCGGCCGGGATCTCTATGTCAGTTTTCTGCAGATGCTATTCATTGAATAGCGGACGCAGAAAACCCTGTCAGTGCACACTGTGGAACGAGTAGCTCTGGCCGTACGCTCCATAGTGTGCAGTGGAGAATTCTGATGCGGTCGCACACGGATGTGCCCGCATCAGAACTCAGAGGCGCTAAAGATCATCCGGCCGGTACTGCAGGACCGTCTGGGATGATCTTTTCTGAGGCCAGCCGTCACAGAACAGCCAGTCTCTTGCAAGGTCTGAACATGGCCTTACACAGGTGATGATGGTTCCTCTGATAGTTCTTGCGTTCATCCTTTCCTGGCTCATACACCAGGGACCTAAAAAAAAACGTGTTATTTACACCGAACGATGATCGAACAAACTGTGAATGATCATTGATGAAAATAGGTTCAGATTCTATCAAACGATCAACCATTTCTCGTTGGACGTTTAATCATTGCCTGCTACAACACAAAATGATTGTCGATTAAATCTGAACGATCTAACGATTTTTTTGAAGGATAAAGGTCCCATGTAATACGGCCCTAAGCCTTATGAGGGCATCTGTGAGATGTAAAAAGCTTAAAGGGGTATTCCAGGGGTATCCACAGGTTATGAGAAAAGTAGGAGATTGCAGGGGGTCCGAGCTCTGTCCCCCCTCCCCCGCGCTGATCTCCGTATAGGGCCTTGGCTTCTGTATTATCAAGAGCTGCAGGTACGACATTTGACCCAAGGCTATAGTCATTCCTATGGAACGACGGAAAGAGCTGAGTATGCCGGTAGAGCGATGTACTTGGCTCTTTCCTTTGGCTCCATGGGAATCAATAGAACTCTATTCATTACACAGAAGTCGGGCCCGATACGGAGATTGGCAGGGGGACCCCTATCCCCCTATCCACTGCAAATTTTTCCTGCAATACCTCTTTAGGCCACGTTCACACAACGTATGTGTTGCATAAATCACGGCCATTGTTGCAATTTGAAACAACGGCCATGATTTATACAACACATACGTTGTATGGGAATGAACGTGTCAGTTCACACAATGGTTCTGGCCGCACGCTCCATTGTGTGCAGCGGGTGCGCCTGCATCCGAATTCACCAGAAGTGAAGATCACCCGGGCAATACTGCAGTACCGGCCGTTCTGTGAAAATATATATAGTGGTGCCTTGGATTAGGAGCATAATTTGTTCCGGGGCGGTGCTTGTAATCCAAATCCATTCTTAAACCAAAGCAAATTTTCCCATAAGAAATCACTGAAATGCAGACAATTGGTTCCACACCCCAAAAATAATGATTTATTATTCTGAATAACATGTAGAACAGATGAAACAAACATTCAGAAACAGCAGAATCTGTGATATTATAAGTTACTGTACAGTATAGCAATCAGCATGTGGTGTATAATGTATAGTAACTGTATAACCCTAAAAACAGCAGCAGCTTGTAGATACAGGATGGAGCTGAAGATCCCCATAATGCAGTAGTGTAGTACAACAGGCTAGAATAGAGAAGCAGGGCTGCTGTCAGAGGTCTGTGTGGTCACATGACAGCATTGGGGAAGGGGGGGTGTTCAGCATGGACCAATCAGGACTGACAGACTGCAGGAAGCATGAAGGAATGAGCAGGGCAGATGTGGGCACAGACTCTCTGTCCGGGGAGAGAGGGGTTACAGCTATGTAGAGATGACCTCCACAGTCCTGTCCCCTGATGTAAGCCCCAGCCTGAAGTAGATCTGCTATGATTTGAAGGGTGAGGGAGACTTCCTGGGTCAGAGTACAGGGCTGTAGACCCCACTATGCAGACCATGCCCCTACCCCACTTGCACTCCCACTCAGTACAGGGAGCTCTTACACCAAAGCAATGCTCTTAAACAAAGTCACAATTTTGAAAAACTGTGAGCTCTTAAACCAAAACGCTCTTAAACCAAGGTATCCCTGTACATACATACATACATATATATATATATATATATATATATATATATTATTTTTTGGGGGGAAGTTGCACCATGATATAATTAATTCAACATATAAAGAAACACATCCGCACACTTTCCTTAACAATCTCACACCAGCCCAGGCCTGCATAACTCCTGCTATATATAGTGATCTTACAACCAAAGATATATTTATGAATGTGTTTATTCATACTATTTGGAAGGCCGGTGTTCCTATTCATTTGTGCATAACAATGTGGGATAGTATGTTCCAACCACAGGCACATACATAGAAGCTTAACACTGCCAGAACCTGCCTTTCCCTAATAGGATTACAGCGCTGTCTGAAGAACAGGTGTGACTTATAATTGGGATGATGAAAAAGGTGTTGTGTGTGCACAACATCTCCATGGAGAGTGACTTTCCATTATTTAGATGAAATGCGACCGACCAGGATCACGTTACATTTGATGAATCATTGCAGGAACCTCTGCAGACGTCACCAGCCTGTGCCTCAACCCCAAAGCCGGCACTAGGCCTGGTTCTCACAGTCTGCGCTGGAGGACTGGGGGGTTCCTACAACAATCATATGGCTTTAGACTTGAGAAGTGCTGGTTTATCCAACAGAGGGCATGGGAAACGGACACTATCTGCAGAGCACAGCCCGTCCTCGGCTTAGCTGGAGCAGCTCTGGGTTACGATAAAAGCCTGGCCACTATAAATAGTCACAGGAAAATACACTCCCGCCCTGTCATTTTTACATTTCTCCCTGTCTTAAGAGGGAAACGTTTTTCAGACTATGTGAACTAAGAAGTTGTGTGTAGTTGTTTCTATACAAGTTTAAAGGTTTAAGTGACATAACAGCATGGAGTTTGGAGTGACGTTAACTATTTACTTAAAGTGTCACTGTCGCTTACATTTTTTTTTTCTTCAGAAATCAATAGTCCAGGCGATTTTAAGAAACTTTGTAATTGGGTTTATTAGCTGAAAAAAGCATTTTTATCATGAAAAAGCAGTGTGAAGCTCTCCCCCTGTCTTCATGGTTTTCTATGGAGAGGGGAGGGGGTGTAGGGAGATGAGACACCAAAACAGGACAACAAAGAGTTAATTTACAGCTACATCTCCTCTGAAGTCAGCACTGACCTCTCTGACCTCTGAATACCAGCTTTCATACACCTCTCACTGTGTAATCCTTTGTTCTCTGCTGGTGACTAATCTCCCTCCTCCCCCCTCCCCTCTCCATAGGTTACACTGGGCTCAACTGATGTAAAAGAGTCAAGATTTCCTGATAATGAGCAGTGAATGAGAGAGGAGGGCGGGACCTGGGGAAAGTCTTTTTGAATGTAGATAATGGCAGATTTGCCTAATAAACCTAATAACAAAGTTTCTTAAAATCGCCTGGACTAACTGCAAAAACAAACAAACAAAAAAAAAAAGAGAGTGACATTTTAAATAATAAAACCTTCAAAAGATGCAAAAAAGAAAAACACACACACACACTAGTAAGTTTATTCACTTATATTCCCTCCCGAATATAATTACATGCTACAATCTCAGTCATAAATATTATTACTAGAAAAGTATGGCAAGTGAATTTCTGGCAAAACACATTAGAGTTTTATACGTATAAAGTCCTGTGGTTTCTTTCACATACACATAGGTGAATATAGCCACATGCCATATGAATGGACCCATAACGCCTGACATTTTGTTTTTTTTTTGTTTGCTCCAGTAAGTATTTTGGCTACATTGAAAGAGAAATTTAAAATTTTTATTTTGGTATCCTAGTAGCGGGGTTTTTTTTTGGTGTGAGTTTTTGCTGAAACAGAAGCTATGAAATATTTGGTCCCAAATGTGATAATAAGAGCTCCTGTTGATGTAGACGCTGCTCTACACATGCACATGTTGACCTATTATACTTTTGTATGTTTTTTTTTTTTTTTTGCTTGTATACGATTACAACTGTGTATATTAGATGCAATTGCAAGATGTAATGCATTTCTATAAAATTCCTCTGTTAGAAAGTTAAAGAAGCATTCCATTTTTTTTTTATTGTTCCCCCGGCTGCATGCTGCCACATATACTTACCAATGAGGATCGGTGTCCTGTGGCGCAGCTTCGTTCCGGTCCTGTGGCGCCGCTCGCATCCCGCTGGATGACGTCACCGCTCTTCTGACCCCTCTTCTATCTATAGGTCTGTTAGAGGCCGGAAGTCAGGGCCTCCTATGCATCTCTATGACAGCGCTCTGATAGAAATGCTCCTGACTTCTGGCCTTCTGAGCTGCAGAGCTGAAGAGGCCACGTGGGCGCAGTGTGATCCAAGCGGCGGCATAGGATGGGAACAAAGCTACACCTGCAGCCCTATATATATATATATATATATATATATATATATATATATATATATATATATATATAATAAAAAAAACAACAATGCTTCTTTAACCCCTACTGTGCGTCCTGGTGTCGCTAGGGGTGTTCAGAAGGGGGCTGTGCAGTGACCCCGCTCTGAAGCACCGCGATCCCAGGTGCTATCTGCAGCCCGGGACCGCGGCTATTAGCGGGCATGGTCCAATCGCCGTGCCCACTAATTAGCCATTTAGATGCAGCTGTCAAAGTTGACAGCTGCATTTAAATAGCTGTTTTCCCCATTCCTGGTGGTTTAAGGGGGATCCCCCCGCGATGCTATCGTGGAGGAGCAATCCCTCCATCTGAGCCGGCTGGGTGTCTGCGCTGTAATGGCACTGATCCCAGCTCGGCAATCTATTGCTCTCGGCTGCAGCAGCTGAGAGCAATAGAACACTGATCTCATGGAATAACCCTAACCCCAGGGGGAATAACCCCAACCCTAGAGGGACTTCTAGTTAGCATGTAAAGAAAGAAAAAAAAAAAATTGATTAATAAAAAAATACACTCCCCAAATAAACATCTAGATCACCCCCCTTTTCCCATTTTATAAATAAAAAAAATAAAATAAACAAACATATTTGGTATCGCCGCGTGCGTAATCATCCAAACTATTAAATTATCTTATACCTGATTTCTCACGGTAAACAGTGTAAGCGCAAAAAAAATCCAAAATGCAAAATTATGCCTTTTTGGTAGCATCAAATCCAGAAAAATTGTAATAGAAAGTGATCAAAAAGTCGTATATACTCAAACAAGATACCGATAGAAAGTATAGATCATGGCGCAGAAAATGACAGCTCACACAGCCCCATAGACCAAAGGATAAAAGCGCTCTAAGCATGGTAATAGAGTGATTTTAAAGGACAAGTGCCATGAAAAACTTTTTACCAGTAATTGAAGCACATTACAAAGTTATATAACTGTGTAATATGCTTCAATCACCTATCTGCCTCCCTTCCCTGTCTTTTCCCCCCTCCACCCCCCACCAGGAAGTGTCCTAACTCACACAAGCTCTTCTCTCAGCTCCTTCTCCTGTTAGACCAGCCTCCCCCTCCCCTGCCTTGTCAGGTGACTCAGCTTGCTCAGCTCCCATTGGCTGAACAACTGCAAGCCATCACTTGGACTGGGGAGGGGGGGCTGCTGTAACAGGACCTAGAGCAGCGCTCCTGATGATGACTCATCCTCACAAGAAGGAGCTGCCTGGTGACGGCAGTAATTAGGTCTGTGTGAATTAGGACACTTCCTGGTGAGGGGGGAAAGACAGGGAAGGAGGACAGACAGGTGATTGAAGCATATTACAGAGTTATATAACTTTGTAATGTGCTTCAATTACTGGGAAAAAGTTTTTCATGGCACTTGTCCTTTAAGGAACATTTATTTTTTTTAAAAAGGTTTTAATTTTTATTTAAAAAAATAAAATAAAAGTTACAGAAGTTACATATTGTTGTAATCGTAATAACTTGTGGAACATGTATAACAAGTCTGTTTTACCCCAGGGCGAACAGCGTAAACACAAACCTCCCTAAATAAAAAAAATGCGTTTGATTTTCAATTTCACCACACATTTAATTTTTTTCTGGTTTCGCATTGTACTTTAGGAAAAAATTAAGCCTGTCGTTGCAAAGTACAATTAGTGGCGCAAAAAATAAGGGCTCATGTGGGTTTCTAGGTGAAAAAATGCAAGTGCTATGGCCTTTTAAGCACAAGGAGGAAAAAATGAAAGAGCAAAAATGGAAATTGGCCCGGTCCTTAAAGTGACTCTGTACCCACAATCTGTCCCCCCCAAACCACTTGTACCGTCAGATAGCTGCTTTTAATCCATGATCTGTCCTGGGGTCCGTTCGGCAGGTGATGCGGTTATTGTCCTAGAAAACAACTTTTAAACTTGCAGCCCTGTGTCAAACTGGCGTAGCCTAGAGTGTCTGTGCATTAGGCTGGCACACACTCTCTGTCCCTCCTCCCCGCCCTCCTCATCATTAGGAATGCTCCAGGCAGATTATCTCCTATTGATCAGCTGTGTGAGCACGGCACACGGGCGGGATCGTTAAGGCACCTGTGCAGTGTTGACTACAGAGGAATAGGAAAAATCCTGCCAGTGGCGTTCCTAATGATGAAGAGGGTGGGGAGGAGGGACGGAGGGGCGGTGCAAGGTTAGGGCACAGATACTCTAGGCCACGCCAATTTGACACAGGGCTGCAAGTTTAAAAGTTGTTTTTTAGGACAATAACAATCACCTACTGAACGGACCCCAGGACAGATCTTGGATTAAAATTAGCTATCCGAAGGTACAAGTGGTTTGTGGGTACAGAGTCACTTTAAGGTTACAAACACACTTGGCCGGTCTGCAGCGAGTCTCCATGCTGTGTTTTTGCAGCGAGACTCGCTGCAGATCCCGGCCCTATACTTTTAATGGCAGACAAACACGCAGCAGGGATGTACATCCCTGCTGCGAGTTTGTCTGCAGCCCACCCCATTAACCCCCCGGCCGCCGGAGCTGATACTTCACCTGATCCCGGCTCCGGCGGTTCTCGATGTCTTCAGCAAGCCGGAGCGGGGACCAGGTGAAGTATATGCTCCAGCCAGCCGCCCGCAGCCCCGGCCGCCCGATCGCACGCCCCCCCCCGCAGCACCGATCGCACGCCCCCCCCCCCCAATGGCCCCCCCCCGCAGCACCGATCGCTCGACCCCCCCCCGCAGCACCGATCGCTCGCACGCCCCCCTGCAGCCACAGCCGCCCGATCGCCCCCCCCCCCCCCGATGGTGCGATGCAGGTGGGCGATCGGTGCTGCCGGGGGGGCGATCGAGCGGCCGGGGCTGCGGGGGCGGGGGGGGGGGTGGGCGATTGGGGGGGGGGGGGGCGTGCGATCGGTGCTGCGGGGAGGCGATCGGGCGCCCGGGGCTGCGGGCGGCTGGCTGGAGCATATACTTCACCTGGTCCCTGCTCCGGCTTGCTGAAGACATCGGGAACCGCCGGAGCCAGGATCAGGTGAAGTATCAGCTCCCGCGGCCGGGGGGTTAATGGGGTGGGCTGCAAACAAACTCGCAGCAAGGATGTACGTGTTTGTCTGCCATTAAAAGTATAGGGCCGGGATCTGCAGTGAGTCTCGCTGCAAAAACGCAGCATGAAGGCTCGCTGCAGACCCGCCAAGTGTGTTTGTAACCTAAGGGGTTAATGTGAAAAATATATATATATATATATGGCTGTTAGACGCACGTCAAGACAACTGCAATTGTAATTGTCCATTCTTAGAAATTATATAGGGTTTGGGGGCCATATTTTATAGGTTTTTAAAGTTTAAAATTTTCCAGAATAAAACAAGATTTTTCCGTCCTGGTGAGTGATATGTGCAGGTAGACATGGTAGTCTGTATGAACTGCTATTTCTGTTGGGTCCAGTGGTTTATGGTGACCAAGGGCAATAGCTGCATAAAGCAGAGCAATGGATGCTCTGTCCTTTCCTCTCTCCCCATTCCGCTCTCATAGGACAAAAGAAAACCAGTGAAAGAGAAACTAACTTAAGCATTTAAATGGTTAACCTGAGCCCTAACAATGTGCGCCATTTTTCATCTCCAGCTTTCCTTACTGACACGGAGAGGTTAACAATGTAACCATAGGTTTTTAAATAAATGAACCGCGATTTTCCTTTGCAACGGCGTATCTGTAACTAAAGGAACACTTCTGTCAATCACACGACATCTTGTCAAACCAAAGACGTATACAAGGGAACTAGAACCACTCGTATTTTTACTGTAAAAGGAAATGTTTGACATCTATTTTAGTCTCTCGCCGTCATTGTACTATAGGAAAAAAATAGCTAAAAGGTTTACAATTTCTAGCAAAGGGAAAATACACTGCAGCTTTATCCATAAACCCTGTATTCTTAATAATCATTTATTATAGCGCAAACCATCCCAATTCACAAGATTAAAAAACTATTCAGCTTTACTGGACACACGCAGTCATCTAAACGCCATGCAGGCCACCATGGGGATGGATCATGTTACACAAGGGCGCTACATAACAACACTAGTCATAGCTTTTGAAAAAGCGAAATCTATTAAATAAATCCAAATATTTTCAGATGAACAATTTTTTTTTACAGTCGTTTTAATTACATTTTTAGGATTTTTAGAAATCCTAGGTGTCCAGTTTGGTAACATGGCACCATCTACTTAAAGGAGAAGTCCGGCAATTTTTTTTAATAAAAGTATAGTATTACTTCCCAAAAGTTATACAAATCCCCAATATACACTTACTACGGGAAATGCTTATAAAGTGCTTTTTTTCCCTGCACTTACTACTGCATCAAGGCTTTACTTCATGGATAACATGGTGATGTCACTTCCTGGATAACATGGTGATGTCACTTCCTGGATAACATGGTGATGTCACTTCCTGGAAAACATGGTGATGTCACTTCCTGGATAACATGGTGATGTCACTTCCTGGATAACATGGTGATGTCACTTCCTGGATAACATGGTGATGTCACTTCCTGGATAACAGGGTGATGTCACTTCCTGGATAACAGGGTGATGTCACTTCCTGGATAACATGGTGATGTCACTTCCTGGATAACAGGGTGATGTCACTTCCTGGATAACATGGTGATGTCACGACCCGACTCACAGAGCTGTGCGGGCTGTGGCTGCTGGAGAGGATGATGGCAGAGGGATGTTCAGTGTCCCTCCAGTGCCCTGTGTCCCTCAGGGTCCCCCTGGCATCATCCTCTCCAGCAGCCCGCACAGCTCTGGGAGTCGGGTCGTGACATCACCATGTTATCCAGGAAGTGACATCACCGTGTTATCCAGGAAGTGACATCACCATGTTATCCTGGAAGTGAAGCCTTAATGCAGTAGTAAGTTAAGGGAAAAGCGCATTGGTGTATATTGGTGATTTGTATAACTTTTTTTTTTTTTTTTTGAGGGGGGGGGGGGGGGGCAATACAATACTTTAATAAAAATGTTCTTCTTTAAATGGGGGGGGGGTTATTAGAGGCCTAGAGGAGAAGAGGGATCAAGCAAAGTGTTTCAGATATGAACAATTCTAAGACTAGGATACACCAGACCTGTGCTGTAGAACACATGGAAAAGGCCTAACACCACCAGTCTGTAGAAGTTAGTATACTCTAGTTACACCAACCCTGGACCATGCACAAACAGCAGAGAGTCTCTATACCAGGGAGAAAAAGTAATTTATAACAAAGAGCATAATGGGAGATAGAGAGAAACAAAACCAGCCAAATACTATACTCCATCCCATACCTGAGAAGGGTAATAAATAACATGATTGTTAATATGAGAGCTGGATGGCTGCAGGGCACAGAACACACATACGGAAAACATTAGTCATAAGGCTGTATTAAAGTGTTTAAGGTAAAAAAAAAAAAAAAAAAAGAAGAAAAGAAAAATGTTAAAAATAAGATAGAATTGCCTACCTGTCCGCCCAGTTCAGATACCACAAAAATCTACTTGTTATGGTGGTTCTCTATTTCTTGGCTGTGCTTTCTGGTTGAACAATTGCTTAGTACTACATTTTCCAGAAATCCATCTGTAGCAGAACATCTAATTTCACTACAGATAACTGCACTGGGGTTACAGCACCTGCTGCATTCATTCCATGTGTGCTCTATAGCATAATTCATACCTCACTCTCCCTAAATGTCAGATATATATATATATATATATATATATATATATATATATATATATATATTTATATAAACACACACACACACACAGTGATAACGCTATTAGTATTAATAGAAATATGTTCTATATTTATATAAATATTCTAATACAATTTTTTAATGCCGAAATCCCCCTTTAAGAGCTTTTTTAAATTTGGAAGCTGCTAAAACAAAAAGGCAAAATAAAATTAGAGGGGTTGTCCAGGGTAATCACATAAATTGCTATGCTGTTGGGGCTGCGAGGATATGACGGTGCGGTATACTTACCTGTCCCGCTCCCCCCGCAGTATAGCCATTTATGTGATTATCCCAGACAACCCCTATAAACTATGCATTACACTGCACCATACAGCCACACAATGTATTTCTTACCTTTCCCAAATTTTCTTGCTCTTGGATATTCTTTGAATATTGGTCCCTAAGGGTTAAAAAACAAATATTTTAAAGGCTTTACATTGGATTCGAAGACATAACGGTCCGTATATATAGCAAAGAGTTTCGGCAAATACAGCTTATTGATTGTATAATAAAATATAATTATTATATAGTAGAACATAATGTAACAGTTTATCATCAGAAGATGAAAGCATCTGGTCTTGTCCAGTCTTGTTTCTTTATTATTCCTGTAGCAGTAGAAAGTGTTTTAATGTATTTATTTTCATAGACAGATGGGAACAGAGTATAATAATATAAAATGCTTCTATGTAGGTATCCATGGCAACTGGAAAATACAAGTCGATCTACTTTTGAATGTTTTTAACAAAGAAACAAGTGATTTGAACAGTTTATTACTATACTATGTTATATGCACAAGTATATAATGGATGGGGAGAATCATATTTTTACTAATTTCATCTGTCTATTGCAGCCACTAGGGGGCTGATCTGTATGCAGCTGCTATTCAGGGCTAATGCATATACTGTATAAAGCATATGTAGTGCTGGCAAGGAAGCAGAGCATCATGGACTTAGATGCATGTTAGAAAAACAGTGTCATTCCTTTATGTTGCCAGTTACATAAAAGAAATTGTAAGGTTAGAAAACAATATAATGTGGAATCATATAAAACCGAGACAGGGTCAATAAGAGAAAATACACAAAGAATTCCGCAGATCACAATGATAGAGCGATTTACGTCTTCATGTGGGCAAACTTCTCTGCAGGAAGTTGTCATGGAAACCTTCTGTCATTTTCACGTCTCGAACAGAAGTTCACATTAGTCCACTGCTCAATCCCAGAGAAATGACCACAGTATACGGCGTATACTGCACATAGGTTTTATGCTTTGTTCCATCCTTTCATGTATCAATAAAGTTTTAAATAATACAGAATAATAATAATAATATAGTACTTAACCATTAAAGGGTTTATTCTGCCTTAAATGAGGGCAGCATAAACTAGTGACAGAAATGCTGAACAGATCGGTGAATTACTGACATCATTCTGTTCAGCCGTTCTCCTAATATGCAGGAGAATGGGCTTTGTGCAGCGCCACTCCCTCCATCCTCCAGATGTTGATTGACAGATGTCTGCCTATACACAGCATGGATAGATAACTGCCAATCTGCAGCTGGTGGGCAGAGTGTGCTGGTGCTCATAAATATCAAGGACCACTAAACACACACAACCAATGAAGAGGACTAGTTATTGTCCATGTTATTCAGGAGGATAATAGACAAGGATAGTTAAGAGGGTATTCCCATCTCCACTAACACATTTAAACTTGTAAAATATTTTTTAAAATCCATTCATTTAGGAAATCACTTTTTTATGTGATTTTTGTGCATGTCACATCGCAAAAAAAATTAAACTATAAAAAAAAAGGAACATCTTGACAAAGATGTCACCATATATAATTAATCACAGTAAGTTCATTAGCAAGTTGACCTCAGAATAACCCTCCCAGCATTAAGGCCCTATTCCATGGAACGATTTTCGGCCGTTACGGCCCATAATCGTCCCGTGGAATAGAAAGCAACGATCAGCCGACATCATTCATGACGGCTGATCGTTGGAGTCGTTTGTTTTTCAAACATGTTGAAAAACAAGCGACTGATATAGCAGCGATCTGCTGCCGTCGCTCCGTGGAATAGGAGCGGCAGCAGTGGACCGCCACTATCCCCTATAGGCTGCCCGGACAATCTAGCGATCAATCGAGCTCTTGTTCGCTTATCACTGTCGGCCGGTGGAATAGGGCCTTTACAAAAAAGCTACAATGTTTAAGGTAACATCTGCCAGGGACTTGTTTACATCTGCTGTCTCAGAAGGGAGGGGGAGACCGAGAGAAAAGCTCACACACAGATTTTTGTGTCTTCAGCAGTAAGCAGCAGCTGAAAACTGGGGGAAGGAGACTGAATAGATAATAACAAGTAACAAGGAATTGTTAGTCTCACCATGGGCAGCAACAAGTCAAGAGTTATGTTTGAGTGGAATACCCCTTTATGGTGCGTTCACACCTACAGGATCTGCAGCAGATTTTCTGCAGCAGATTTCATTTAAATAACTGAACACAGCATCAAATCTGCTGCAGATCTGCTGCAGATCCTGTAGGTGTGAACGCACCCTTAATAAATAAAAGCTTCTGGTTAACTGTTCATAAATGAACACACATAGAATTGTTACTTTGATATAAAGGAAAGATTTGCCAATTCTCTAACCCTGGGTATGTGCATGTAAATATCTATTATAGCTTTACAATTATTATTATCTCCTCACAGGCTGTTCTTTTAGATCAGCGACATGCTCCTTCTACTAAGCAGATCACACAGCTTAGAAATGAATAAATGAAGGGATAATGGCTTTATCCGTCTGTATCATCATTGTTAGTAATGAGTGCGGAGTAATGAGGACGGCAAAGCTCTTTTACCTTACATGGTGGTCAGATCCACATCATGGGCATTTCCAATGTCATTTCCTCTAGAGCTGAAAATAGCAAATCTCCAGTCATGCAAACTAACAGGCTGTGTATCTGCGAGGTACGCTGAAGCTAATTACCTGATATGTGAGAAATAAGTCGAGGAACTTCACAGAAAATCTGCCCTCAATGTAAACATTTTTATTTTTTAATTCCATGCCAGGCCAGGCAAAATGAGTTTCATTTGTCAGATGGAAATTTCATCAGATGAAGATGGTTAAAACAAACAGACATATGACTGCTATGTGAATGACCAGGACCTGAAATGTGCACCTTCTCAGCATTATGATATCTTATTAAAGAGACTGTCAGTAGGTTTATGGCGTCCTATCTCACGGTAGCATAAACTAGTGACAGAGAAGCTGAGCAGAATGATGTATCACTTACATTGTTCTGTGCAGCTAATCCAGAGACCTTCTGCTGAATAACATGGACAATAATTAGTCCTCCCCATTATGTGCATGAGCTCAGTAGTCCTGGATATTCATGAGAAGCAGAAAACTCCGCCCACCAGCTGCTGAATGGCAGTTATTTATCCATGCTGTGTATAGTCAGTCACCTGTCAATCAGCAGCTGGAGGGCGGGGGGAATTCTCCTGCATATTAGGAGAACGGCTGAACACAATGATTTAAGTAATATACAATTTGTTCAGCATTTCTGTAAGTAGTTTATGGTGCCCTCATTTAAGGCGGCATAAACAAAGTGACAGATTCCCTTTCACAAGCTGCTGTCTGTCCCTTCCCCACTTCAGCTTGTTTGCTGATAGATCTGCACACTTGTATGATTGTACCCCATACCTCTTCTGTACAGATCACTAAGTTTCACAGGTTCACTGGGTGTTTTTCTGCAAATACATTAGTTCCTATTATGCACCAAAATAACCGCCAATGAATATGTGCAATGCTCAGGGTTTTGGTTTTATTGGGAATATGCCATTAAGACCACTGCCTCCTCCAGAATGATTGACAGCTGGAGGACATGGGGCCTGAAGACACAGCAGCTGCATGGGACAGTCTGAGAACAGGATGCCGGATTACAGAAGCAGCACACTAGGTAAGTATGTACTGCTGTGTGACCTGGAAATTGGCGGCATGGATATATGTATATCCTTGCTGTCAGTTTTCATGGCTGCACAAATGATACATGGATTGTTTGGGCAGCCTGGCCACTCGATATTTTTGTGCCATTTAAAGGCCCTGCAAACAAGCACCGATCTCGCTGATCAGTGCACGCTTGTGGTGGCCCGTGGGCGTGAAATTGGCTAATGTAAAAGGACCCTACAATAGAAGCTTTCATTTTACCAGAGCTGGAAGCTGAGCTGTGATTGGTTGTAATGGGCAGTTTACACCAGTTCCTATTTTACACACATTTTAAAATGCGGAACTGCAGGATGTGGATTAGCGTCACTGAAAGGTGAAAATCTGTGCCCAAAGCAGTGGCTAAAGATGCAGTTAGAGCTGCATATTTTTCCGTTAGCAGATTTTCGTTAGACAATCCCTTTAAAATGTGTCCAATCCTGGTGCTGGTCCACATGATTATTTAAAGGGATTGTCTAGCGAAAATCTTTTTCTTTCAAATCAACTGATATCAGAAAGTTATATAGATTTGTAATTTACTTCTATTAAAAATTATCAAGTCTTCCCATACTTATTAGCTGCTGTATGTCCTGCAGGAAATGGTTTATTTTCAGTATGACAGTGCTTTCTGCTGACGTCTTTGGCCGAGACAGGAACTCTGTCTCGGTTTTCTATGAATCCCCATAGAAAACCTCTCCTGCTCTGGACAGTTCCTGTCTTGGCCAGAGATGTCAGCAGAGAGCACTGTGTCAGACTGAAAATAAAACACTTCCTGCAGGACATACAGCAGCTAATAAGTATGGGAAGACTTAAGATTTTTTAATAGAAGTAAATTACAAATCTATAAAACTTTCTGACACCAGTTAATTTGAAAGTAAAAGATTTTTGCTGGACAACCCCTTTAATTTAGATTTTTGTTCTCTAATTATAGAAGTAGTTACTGGTAGTTCCTAGTAACGTTTCTGTACACACTGCATGATAGCAGCAGACTTTTCCCTACTACAATCAATAAAGCAAAAAAATTACCATAAATGACTAAGCCATGCTAAGGTTTGAGAGTAAAAAAAAGTTTTTGTTTTTTTTCTTTTACAAAATTTACGGCATCTCCTTCCTCCAAATCAATAATACCATTAAAAGATTGTATGTAGACCCCCCCTGTATTGGTAATTGCAGATTCTGCTACTAAACCTCCGGCACCGCTTCAGTCTCTACAACATCTATATTGGTATCAGTGACTGCAGGGGTCCAGGCAGTTGGGACACAGGGCTGTGGTATTATTTAGATTTCTTCTATTGCTATTTATAATTCTGACCTCGGAAAGAATGTCTGATCCCAAAACCTTCTAAATTTAGATACCAAAATACACAGTTCAGATTTTGTCAGCGCTCATATGATGGATGCGTTTAATCATGGAAAATGTGAACGCAAGAGATCAGGTTGATTTTAATCTTATCACAATAGAAGATCTTTCCTTAAGGATGCTTACCGACTAAATTAAGAACATACATAAACAAGGAGAAGAAAGTGTTGAGCGGACGTGCTGAACTGTTCGGGTTCAGCAATGTTCTCTGAACCCGAACGCTCAGCATTTGACTCCCAGCGTCTATCCTGGCAGCCCTATAGTGGCAATTCTCCAGCCGCCGAGGATCAAATGCTGAGTGTTCAGGTTCAAAGAACGTTGGCGAACCCGAACAGTCAGGCAAGTCCGCTCAACACTAGTGTCCAGCTTAGTGTTCTTACCTAATGACTGTTGACCCCAAGCAATTTTGTAACAATGACATCATCAAGAGGGAGGCGGGTCTAAGCCCTGTTAGGCCAGCTTCCCATTTTCAGGTGACACAGGTTGCTCAGCTCTGATTGGCTGAACAAGCTGTAAGTGATCTAACAGTTCTAAAGAGTCAGTAAATGAATCTCCTTCTCTTTTCTCAGCAGTTACAGGGACCCCCCCCCCCACTCCCTTCTCCTCTCTCCTGGTGTTCAGTGCTGTCAGTGAGTAAGGGTTCTATTACACGGAGCGATTTTTAGCGATTAATGACTAACGATAAACGATCGCAAGCAAGATTGTTTACCGTTAACCTAAAAATCATTCACCATATTACACAGAACGATGTTCGTTAGTTACTATGATCGTTTATTCCTTCTGATCCCAGTAAAGCAATGAACAATGTGCAATTACACTGAACGATTAGTGAACAAATGTGGAACTATCAGCGAACGAATGTGGAATTACAGCGAGCTATAAGCGAACGATTAACGATAATTTTAGGTTCAGATCTAAATCAACGATCAACGAGATACGAACGATTTTTTAAATTGTTGCCTGCAATTACACAGCACGATGATTATTTAGATTCGAACGATATAATGATTTTTTGCACAATAATCGTTCCGTATAATAGGGCCCTAAATGAATCCTGTTATCTCCTCGTTCCTAGAGCTGATAAGCAGTTACATGGGACCCCTTTTCCCCCTCTCTCCTGGAGCTCAGGCAGTGAATGAGTCATTTGTTCCTCTGTCACTGCTGCCAGTCTCCCCCAGAACTACAGCCCTGACTTAACGGCAATCAAGTTTCACTTTTTGTGTGTGTGTGTTGGGGAAGGGGGGGCAACATCACAGGAGATGAAGTGCATCATGGAAAAAGCCCAAACCAGGAAGTAAAGAAGAAATAAAGACACCAACTGGAGCTTCATGGACCTGCAAATAGCTGGAAATTCAAACAGGGACAGACTCAGGAGGGATGGTAAGTGTGAAAACTATGTTTATAATTGATTTTTTTTTTTTTTTTTAAATAAACGCCAGAGTTGTCCTTTAGTATAAGTTTTAAAGGGGTTGACCACAAGGCTTTTTTATGATAATGTATGAACTAAAATCCACTTTAAGAGAATAGTGGAAATTCAAGTTGTTCCGTTTTGACAATTTCATAATTCATCCGTGCATTGTACACAGGCTAGTTTTACATGCACACTGTTTTTTAATGGAGACTGCTGATGGACTAGTATAGACTCATGCTCTCCTTAGCAGCGGCCATGTTCAGGATGATACCAGCATCTTGTCCGTGCTTCTCAGAGGAAGGAATTGTAACAATTTGATATTAACCCCCTCCCACCACTGCACAATTAATCACTGTCTCTGCAGCCTATGCTTGGTGCTGCAGCAATGGTAACTAATGTACACAGGATGGCACAGGCACAGAAACAGTGACCGTGCCATCTGCAGCGATGATCACACTGATAGCCAAGTGAGCCCGGATGGTGGCCATGACAATCTAAAGCCTCCGATGTCCTCACTACGGAAGCTGATTAGGCTCTGCCCTGAGGCCGAGTTTGATCAGCTATGCCTGCCAGCTTAGGCATAATACACTGCAGGACTGAATGGTACTGCAGTGCATTATAACGGCCATCAGTAGATGGCACAGTCAAGTTCCCAAATGTGACAGTAAAAAAAATGTAAAATTAAGAAAAACACTTATTTTATTTGATGGCTCTTAAAAAACTAAAACCTTTTAAAGAAAATACATGTTCCTTAAAATTGCTCTATTCCCATGCTTATAGCGCTTTTATCCTTTGGTCTATGGGGCTGATTGAGGTGTCATTTTTTTTAAAAGCTAGAAAAATGCAAATTTTGCTATTTTTTCATGTAATGAGGGAATTTTTTTCATATGCAAATTGTAAGGATATGGGCCAAAATTCACAACTAACCTAAAGGGCAATACAGTATGTCAGTAAAAAACAATCACAGAATCGCTTGGATAAGTTAAAGCATCAGGGAGTTATAACCACATAAGGTAAGACAGGTCAGATCTGAAAAATGGGCCTTGGTCCTTAACCTCCTCCTGCCGCTGCACTGAAAATTAACGTTGCTGCAGCCTATGCCCGATGCTGCAGCAATGATAATTCACGCCGCAGGATGACACAGGCGCAGGAGCTGCCCCTGTGTCATCCGCGGTGACACCCAGCGCAACTCTCAGCACCAGAGCCGCGCTCCACTGCTGAGAGTTAACCCTAGAGATACTGTGGTCAGCACGACCGCAGAATCTATAGGGCTTCTGACAGAGAATTCTCCCTCTACAGAGGGAGAATTCTCTGTCCGCTGTCCATCGGGGCTCTGGGAAGTGATCGCAGAGCCACAATGGTAGCCATGAAAACCGGAAGCCTCAGGCTTCCGCTTTCCTGGCTACGGAGGCCAGCGGGGGGAGGGAGGGGCACGTGGGGCGCGCATCCGTGAGCTCTGCCCCCTACCCTCTCTCTCTTGCCTCTGTCACAAGATAGTAACAGCAGCAGGGGACAGAGGAGAGGGGGCAAACATACGGACATCAGCTTATGGGATCATTATGATCTCATAAGCCGATATCCTAAAACAACCTGGGCATTGATGCATTAATGACCCCAGGTCATGAAAGGGTTAAGGCCAAAATTTAGCGCGCTCCTGAAAAGATTAATAAGTGGCAGACAATGCTATTTAGGTTCATTTTAAAATATGTTATTTGCTATGTTCCCACAATGTAAAAATAAGGGCAGATAACAGCCATTGTTGCAAAACAACGGCCAGTATTATTAGTCAAGTTCATTAATAAGGACCATAATTTTTACATTGCAGGAACATAGCCATAAAGTGTACAGCCTAAGGTAAAGTCATATATGATAATTTAGAACACCATAGGCAACATAAAGGCCTATTTCCTGCCACATGTACTGCATACAATGTACTGGAACCTGATCATTACATTTCCTGTAATTCCCAACTTATAAATAAGCAGTTATAAATGAGCAGTTATACTTTCCATACCAACAGCACAATCTGCATAGCGTACAGAGAACCTACCGGAGAGCTTTCCTCCTTTCCTGAGAGTCCGGAGAGACGTACGCTTTCATCTCATCTGCTGCTCGCTGGATCTGGACTTCAGCAATCTAACAAAGAATATAGAGTGACTACTTCTGTCCAAAACCACAAAAAAAGGTTAAGAAACAAATCTGCATAGTCTAACCTTTTTCATCAGGTTGATGTAATGGTACTGCGTCTCAGCTTGGCCGCACTCGTCCTGGAGCCCTCGGACTTCCTGAGTTACACATAAATAATTACATAATTATTCTGGAGTAAAAATAGAACAAGCACAGAAAAGACACCAGGAAAGTACACCGCCAAAAGTACATAAGCAAATATTCAGCAGTGTTTTACATGCAAAGCACTAATAAAAATATAGGCGCTAGAAGGATATGTTCACACTGAGTAACAGTGAGTGGAATTCCGCGGCGGGGGCATCTGACCTGCCTCAGTGTGTCAATGGGAGGCCAGGCGCACCTCCACTCTCCGAGCCATGCGGCATCCTACTGACACCCTGAGACACTGGGTGTCACCATTTAGAGCCTTTTTTGAATGATGCCTTTGGGGGCCAACACTTTCTTAAAGGGGTTACCCAGTGCTACAAAAACATGGCCACTTTTCCCCCTCTCTTGTCTCCAGATTGGGTGGGGTTTCAAACTCAGTTCCATTGAAGTAAATGGAGACAAGAGATGGGGAAAAGTGGCCATGTTTTTTTTTAGCACTGGATAACCCCTTTAACACGGACACCTACATTGATGTAAAGGGCACTATGCTGATGTATGTTAAAGTGTGACTCTTACTTTCATCCTTGGCACCATTCCAGTGGAGTTAGTAGTTTCCTCCATGGTCTGGTAAGACCGTTAGGAGCACTGGGGCACCTGATAGGAGGATAGCCCGTCCCCATAGCACCGCTCCGCCCCCAGCCGCTCTGTCCCTTTCTAATGATAATCCATTGAGAGGGCCCGCCATGGGCGGGCTGGATCGCCAATATGAGGAGGGCAGTGCTCCTAACAGTCTAAGGCTGGGTTCACACAACATTTTTGCAATCCGTTTTTTTTTCATCAGTTTTTTGCAAAAAACAGTGTGTGTATCTGTTTTCCTATTGAATTCCATTATAAAAGAAAACTGGACTAAAATGGATCCTATTTTTGTAACAAAAATAAGGTTGACTACGTTTTTGTGTCCATTAAAAAAAACGGATCAATTTTTTTAAATAATGGAATTCAATAAAAACACAGATCAAAAAGGATGCACAAGATCAATGGAATCAAGGTCTGTATGCAAATATATACACTGTACTATTCCAACATCATCTGCTCATAGTATGAGCAGATGATGGGGAAGTAGTACCAGGGCACATGTGGCTCCAGGATCAGGTGCAGTGGCAGGCTCGGCATCGGCGGCGATGGGAATAGCCCTGGTACTACTCCCTCATCATCTGCTCATACTATGAGCAGATAATGGGGTAGTAGTACAGTGTATATGTTTGCATACAAACCTTGATTCCATTGATCTTGACAGCCAGTGATTCCATAGAGTGTCCAGAAGGGGCGCACCATATATAGAAGTCAATGGTACTTATTGAATTTTATATATAGTGCGCCCCCTGCTGGACACTTCATTGGAATTACACCTGATTTGTGACGTCACAGTATTTTAGAGAATTTGAAGTCTCCTTGATCTACGAAATTAAGGCAAATAGCAGTATATGTGCATTTCCCGTAACTAATGTACATTAGGAATTTGTTTAACTTTCCATAAGTAATAACATATTAAAAAAAAACTTTTGGCCGGCGTTGTCCTTTAAATAAAAGTAATTTACAAATGTATATAACTTTCTGACAGCAGTTGACTTGAAAGAAAAATATTTTCTGCTGGAGTACCCCTTTAAATAAATGTCTAAAAAATACCTCTACTAGCTATAACATTTATCATAGAGAACATAAATAAAAAAAAAAATCAATGGAACAACTAAGGTTTTGGTTACACTGCATCAAATAAATCCAAAGGCCGAAGTAGTGTCCTTCTGGTATCTGTCTGCAAGTATAGAAGTGTACAGTGAAACTTCTATATGCAAAGACATCCTGCAAAAACACATGCCCTTGCAAAAACGAATATTGTAACGTTTCGTCCAGCATTAAACATAAAAAGGCTATAACAAAGCTCTGTAGCGGCCATCTAAATATTGCTTTGGTTATGTGATCCTTGCAGCCAATGCATAACATCCATAGAAATTCCATGTATGCTTCCCATTGTGTATTAGACGAGGTTATGATACCTGCTCTAGCGTGGAACAGTTACTCTCCAGGCCGGCCGCACAGCTGTCATACAGCGCTTTCTTTTCATCATACTCCTGGGTCAGCTCCTAATGTGAAAAGGGCAGAGATTCATGTCAGCACGTACTGTGATACCTCAAGCACATGGCACAGAGAAATGGACGTTCCTGTCAGTCAGCAGCTTGAGCCTGTCATCCTGGCACACACAGTGTTGCTTACTTAAACTCAGCAGATGTGTATCATTCCACTTGCACACATGGCGGGGGAGTATGTGTGCTGTCTGATACTTTAGACAGACGCATTGCTTCTAAACCAAACTGTTCTCAAGCAACTAGTATTATGACCTGTTACCATGCATAGAGAACGGTGCCCCCCAAAGCCTAGGTCTGAATTCACACCTGCCAGACTGGCTGCAGAGGGAAAACCTGCAGCAGATTACAGGATCGAGCAGAGGGCCGATACCAGTCTCCTTTTACTGTAAGGCCATGTTCACATAATGTAAGTTCCGTTCTAATCACAGCCGTTGTTTGAACGGCTGTGATTGGTACAGAACTCACGTTGTGCTGCAGGCCGAGGGAATCCTGGCCGGAGTGAATGCACACGGTATACACTCCGGCTGGCATCCCTAGTGGAGCCTTGGAAAACGGAAATGTCAGTTTTCTGCGTCCGCTATTCATTGAATAGCGACCTCAGAAAACCCTGTCAGTGTTCACTATGGTGCGAGCGGCTCCGACCGCATACTTCATAACGTGCAGTGAGTTCTGATGCAGGCGCGCACGGAAAGGCTGGTCTCATACCGTCTCTCTTAGTATATTGGAGATACCGGGCCGGGTTTGGCGCCAACAGGAATCCAACGCTTTTTCCTTTACTTGGTGAAGTTCTATTTAGGATATATTGTAGAATTACATCAAATTACTGAGGTCTTGGGGCGCTATATATATATATATATATATATATATATATATAATCTTCTAATTGCAGGTATAATACACTGCAGTACAGATTTGTACTGCATTGGGTTATATCTGTCAGTGCTTTAGTCATAGGCATGGTTGATCAGACTGTCTGGCTTCTGAGTTCATTCTGAGGCTTAGTGGGGTGCTGGTGAAGAACAGCGAGAGCGAGAGCCTGGCAATACATGGCAGCCACCCCTGTCACAGATGCCATCAGCACAGCAGGCGGTGTTGGCTTAGCAGAATGCTGTACTAGGAGCAGTCCAAGTAAAATGTAAAAAGGAGAAAATAATGTGTATACAGCGGTCAGCAGCTGAAGAAGATAAATATTTCTCACGCCTCCCACAGTCCAGCCCAGGATAAGCCAACCCATGTCCTCCTACTTACCACCCCTATGTCTGCGGACATACACCTACCCCCTTTGATTGATGGAAGTGCTATCTGCCCATGTGCTTGGGTTTGGCTTGTTTCGCTGCTGACAGGTCCGCTTGAATGTATTGGTACAAACCTGGCATTTCTGGCGTAAAGGCCGCAGCTCTTTTATGACCGGGGCCAGGGCTGATTTTTTATCTTCTATCATGGAGTTTAACTTCTTTACCTAAATAAAAATACAAACATAGTAAATTGGTCAATACTTTTTTTTTTATTATTAATGAAAAGATGAATCCATGACCAATGAATTATTTCATCCATTCTCAAAACATCTTTTTTTTTTAAAAAGAAGTCCCAAGAAAATTAAAAAAAAAAAAAAAAATCGCAGGCAGGCAGGGGTGTGTGGGAACATAATAAAGTGTACTTACCCATCCCTGTGACCCCTCTGAGCTGTCCTACAGATCTTTGACAGCCGTCAGTTTCCTGTAGCTCCTGCAACATCACATACTCGGCTGATGGATTTCCCGTTCAGCTAGTGACTGGGGCGGGACACTGTTGCAGTCACTGACTGGCTGAACGGGCAGTCCATCAGTGGGGCTGTGCCGTTGCAGCAGCAGGAGTCGGGGCCGTGACATACCAGGAAGCCAAAAATGACATTCAGAGGCTGTCCGAGAGCGGTGCTATGGGAGCTATTTTCTTTAGTATCCCCCTGCCTGTCTTTGATTTTTTTTATTGTTTCGGTACTTCTCCTTTACGTTTATCAACTATGCAAAGATGAATTACATGTTTGTTACATAATAAAGTGAACCACTATATGGTGTGATAACCCTGCCTGCTCATCCATTTTCTTTACTGGATGGTTTTCTGTTATTTTTCTTTCACCACCGTCACGTTATTCTCCCAATACATGTCAGTATTGATTTTCCTTCCCCTTCAGGTGGAAAGGAATACAATAATTTAGGAGCTCTCCCTGTGATCTGACACATTCTACAACCTTTAGAATATACTTGTTTATACCTATAAGATATACTTGTTTAGTGCTAACTAGAGATGAGCGAATCGGGTTCGGATTCGAGTCCATCCGAACCAGAACGTTCGGTATTTGATTAGCGGTGGCTGCTGAACTTGGATAAAGCTCTAAGGTTGTCTGGAAAACATGGATACAGCCAATGACTATATCCATGATTTCCACATAGCCTTAGGGCTTCATCCAACTTCAGCCGCCACCGCTAATCAAATGCCGAAAGTTCGGGTTCGGATCGACTCTAATCCGAACCCGGGATTGAGTCCATGCTCGAGGTTTACTCATCTCTAGTGCTAACTAAACAAGTATACTAAATAAGACTAATAAGGCTAAACCACTGTTGGTCAAGAGTAGTTAAACTCTCTCTCTTTTTTTTTTTTTTGCATAAATCAATAGTCCAGTCGATTTAAAGAAAACTTGTAATTGGGTTTATTAGGCAAATATTCCATTATCTGCATTCAAAAAGCCTTTCCCCAGGTCCCCCCTCCTCTCTCTCATTTACTGCTCATTATCAGGAAATCTCAGTCGAGCCCTGTGTAACCTATGGAGAGGGGAGGGGGGAGGAGAGAGATTAGTCCCCAGCAGAGAACAAAGGATTACACAGTGGCAGCTGTATGAAAGCCGGTGTTCAGAGGTCAGTGCTGACTTCAGAGGACATAGCCCGATGATGTAGCTGTAAATTAACTCTTTGTTGTCCTGTTTTGGTGCCTCATCTCCCGACTATGAAGTCGGGGGGGAGAGCTTCAAACTGCTTTTTCATGATAAAAATGCATTTTTCGGCTAATAAACCAAATTACAGAGTTTCTTAAAATCGCCTGTACTTATGATTTCTGCAAAAAAAAAAAAAAACTTAAACGACAGTGACACTTTAATGAAACTTTATCAATACACATGACTGTATTATGTAATGCTATAGATGTGCATATTGTCCTCTCTGTCTATTCATATGTTATATATAGATGTTATAAAGTGACAGGTTTACCTATAGATGTCCTTATTGTTCATACACCGCCACCTTCCCTATAAAGTTTGAATTTCAATATCCAATCTTTCCTAGAATCACCCAATGGAGTAAGACGGCTAAATGAATGCTGTTTTAAGCCTTTAGGAAGAACTCTGAGTGGTCACGATTAAATGTCCTTAAATAGAAGTGAAGACAAAGACTAAAAGCTGGCCTGTGCTATCTATAGTTATAGAAATAAGGCAATCTATAAATAAGTGTTCCCTGCCTACAGAATGGAACTAGCATAATACCTAACAAAAATAGCAAACTGGCCCATATGTTTCAATAGTAAAATGTATCCATTCAATGGTAAGAAAATCCACTGTGCTTTATAATAATAATAATATCTATTTATAAAGCGCTAACATATTCTGCTGGGTACATATACAGACCAGCAGCCCTGATAGCAAGGGGTCATAATGTATGAGAACTAGGGTTAAAACAGAAAATGCTTTATCTACTCATTATTCCGACCACCTATAAGATACAACACATAGAGGTGGTTGAACCCATCACCGGCCATCTATCTCTGAATTTCCAAAGTGCATAGAGCAAAGGGGGGCACTGCTAAATGAGAACTGGGGGGAACGTGGTAATAGGGATTGCTATATTGCCTGAAAAGATTTAACCCTTTAAAGTGTCCCTGTGGTTATAACTTTCAAAGTCTAAATCAACAGGATATAAGAAATAAAGCAAGTTTGCAATATATTACATGGTATTTTTTGTTACCATGCTGTAAAATAAAGCTATACACAGGAAGTGCCATCTTTCCCATGATAAAAATAATGAATGTAAATAGCAAACTTTCTTTATCTATTGTTGATTTAGGTTTAGTAAGTTATAACAGGTACACTTTAAGGACCCCTGACGTACCAGTACGCCTCTTAGTGAGGTGAAATTGAAGAATAAGAAAGTTTAAACTAAATAAAACTAATAGGACAGTCTAATAACAACTAATAACTAACTAAACAGTCTCCCACAGAGTAGTCAATGAAACATTATCAGTAGTCTGGGATAATTCAAATGTCTAAAAATCATTAAAAAAATATCTACAAAGAAAGAAAGCTGAAGAAACTGTGGGTGTACTGGGACAGCCACTGCTTTAAAAACATGTTGGTTAATGGCAAAAACAAATAATGCACTTGGGGAGGTGAAAACCTCTGTCCGAGTATCATATCGGTAATTCTGTGTTGGTAAAGACTGCAAAAGAGAAGGATTTAGGGGTAGTGATCTCGGACACCTCACAATGAGTCACCAGTGCAGTCAGGCGGTGAGGAAAGCAAATCATATGCTGTATATATATAATGGTACGCTGGGCTGTATATATATATATATATATATATATATATATATATATATAAAAATAATGGTATGCTGGGCTGTATATAAATATATATATTATATAATGGTATACAATGATATACATGGTTGTATATATACACTGCTCTCATTGAATACTTTGTTCTGTACAAAGTTAAATTGCTGACAACAAATCACACAAACATCATCAATGGAAAACAATATATATATATAATATATATATATATATATATATATATATATATTATATATATATATATATAAATATGTGTGTGCTGGGCTGTATATATATGATGGTATGTATATATAATGGTATGCTAGGCTGTATATATATATATATATATATATATATATATATATATATATATATATATATAGGCTGTATATATAATGGTATGCTAGGCTGTATATATATATATATATATATATATATATATATATATATATATATATTGGTATGTTGGGCTGTATATATAATGGAATGCTAGGCTGTGTGTGTATATATATATATATATATATATATATATGTATTCCGGGCTGTATAACTAGAGGTACAGTATAACCAGTAGGAAGAGGGAGATTGTGATCCTGCTGTATAGAGCTCTAGTGACATCACATCTGGAATACTGTGTCCAGTTCTGGAGATCTCACCTACAGAAAGATACTGATAAAATAGAACGGGCCCAAAGACGGACTACAAAAATGATGGAGGGTGTCAGGCATAAAACATATCAGGAAAGACTTAAGGGTTTGAATCTGTATAGTCTGGAGGAAAGAAGAGATAGGGGGGACATGATGGGAACCTTTATATATGTAACAGGACTAAATAAGGTTCAGGAGGGAAGTGTTATTAGAGAAAGACTGAACTCAAGAACAACAGGACACAGTGAGAGGTTATTGGGGGAAAGATTAGAAGTAACACAAGAAAATATTACTTTACTGAAAGAGTAGTAGATGCTTGGAAATAACTTTCAGCAAATCCTAAGATAATGAGGGAAATACTAATAGGGCGACTAGATGGAGCGAGGGGATTTTTCTGCCGACAATCTTCTATGTTTCTATGTAATTCCGTAATAAATAAAACAGGTTTTTCTATTCTCTTTCCATTATGAAAATAATTACCATGTTTGACATGTCATCTAGTGTTCGTCCTTTCATTTCATCCACTTCGCTCTTTATGGCAGACACTCTTTCCAATTCTTCCTGGGTGTCAGTGTATCCGGATATTCCCCTTTTCTGTTCTATAGTTTGCTTTAAAGAAAGAAAAGAATGAATTAATTCACTTTTACATATTATCTATACCAATATTATCATAACAGGAATAGAATACTTATGCTATACAGAATTGGTTTAAAGGAAATGTGTCACCTAAATTTTCTTTTACTGATTAGAGTCAGATACTTAAACTTGTTGTTTTCTAATCTGTTTCTATTTTCTCACAGTAATTCCCCCCCCCCACACACACTTTTTGTACATTGTTATGGGGGCAGCCATATTGCCTGGTATTTTCTTAACAACATTTAGTGACATGTTGTAAAGCAAGCCCCATGGACATAGACAGCAATAGACAGACTCTGTCCCCTTGAGGTAAATGTAAAACATTACTGAGCGCGCCCTATGACCTTTGAAAAGGGAATTCCACAGGGAGCTGCTATTGTCTTGTATTGATTCTATCTACCTACATGACGCTGCAATGCTGTACAGATCACTTTACAGCAGCTCCTGCTACCACCACAGACACAACAGGAAGTCTCAGCTTAGTTTTATCCCCAGTGGTGAGAATGAAAACTGTAAGGTATCAGGATTATTTTATAATATATACAAAGAAAAATTGAAGATTAGAAACAATGTCACCAAAAATTGTTAAAATATATGTTTAACATAAAAACATTTTTTAAACATTAACTCATTTTCTGAGTATCTGATTCTCCTGCATATTAGGAGAACGGCTAAACAGAATGATGTAAGTAATACACAGATCTGTTCAGCATTGCTGTCACTAGTTTATGCTGCCCTCATTTAAGGCACCATAAACCTAGTGACAAATTCCCTTTAACAACAGCAGTTACCTGTGGAATAACCTTTGTTTTTGAAATAACGTCCGTCAATTAAAACTTTAATACCTCAATGATATGCATCGAATTCAATGCAGAAAATGCACTGACTTTGATGCATATCATTGAGGTATGAAAAGAACGGCCATTGTTTTAATGGAAAACAATGGCCGTTCTTTTCATAAAAAGTACGTTGTCTGAACATAGACCTATACAGTTTTACTTGCCCATGTTTTATATGGATTTGTAATGATAATATAATAAATATAATATACAATGTACTTAGAAAACTAGGACTTGTAATCCGGTATATAATATATATATATATAAAATGTACTGGATTACAAGTCCTAGTTTTCTAAGTACATATGCACTGGGATATAATAAATTATATATATGTATATATATATATATATATATATATATATATATATATATTTTTATATCCCAGTGCATTATACTTGTGAAGATTATACACACTAAAGTATTTAGGCCTACAAAAGCCATAGATAGAGACCAGTGCCATCTATGGCTCGCTCTTAGCAAATCTCCCATACAGCTGGCTCTGAGTTTTAGCCCCAGCAGGGAGTAGGTAAAATTAGAGGCAGAAAAGTAATAAAACCATATGAAGAGGCTTCCCCCTTGGCAGCCCCCGAGTACTGGCACAGCCTCTCCCCACCAGCGCCCTGGGTAGAAAATAAACATGACATAAGAGGCTGGCTTTACTGAAAGGACAGACATAATCCTGCTGGTTGCAGCCTGTGGAGGATGCTGTTGGGGCAGGGCTGAGAGGTTGTAGGAGTTGAAGGTGATGTAAGTCATCTACCCCTTTTTAAAGGTGAGTATTTAATGGAATGGTGTCACGAAGCAAAGAAGGCAGAATCGGATGTGTACCACATACATATATGTAAAGGAGAACAAAACTGGCGTTGTTAGTAAAGTAGCTTACATCACTGGACCATTTTTCTACCCCATGGATCTTATTTATTTCCTCTCTGAACTAGGACCCTGCTGTTAACAGGCAACAGTGCAGACACTTTCCCACAATCCCCCTTGCTTCGATGTGAAGTGAAAACCAACTGCCAGTACTAATTGGACAGGTCATGTGACCTAACTTAGTGGGTCCCCGTCAGGTTATCAAACTGAGCAGCACATGGGGGGATTAGTTAGTATATATATTCCTATATACATTTGAAGAAATGCTTTTACATTAGGAATATGTTTCATTTAACATGATGCATCACTATAGACTAGTATTCTTCGTGACACTGCCCCTTTAAGTTATTTATGGAGCTGCAAGAGACTGTAGTAAAATGGAAACAGGAGCAGAGGCAATGGCCAACGTATATGTAGGTGTCTGACGGATAGCAGTCCAACAAGGCAACCGTGATTGTGGCCAAACACAGCACAATTGTCCGTCAGTAGTGAGCAGCTTTCTATTTGGGAAAGTCTTTGCTATTACTACTGAGGCTTTACTATGTGTGGTGGCTATAAATCCTCTCAGACCACCATCTAGGAGAAAAGAGACTAGAGGCCCGAGTCACTGTACTCCTGTGTTATCTATATACTGGTGTCACCTGTCACTGTACTCCTGTGTTATCTATATACTAGTGTCATCTGTCACTGTACTCCTGTGTTATCTATATACTGGTGTCATCTGTCACTGTACTCCTGTGTTATCTATATACTGGTGTCATGTGTCACTGTACTCCTGTGTTATATATATACTGGTTTCATGTGTCACTGTACTCCTGTGTTATATATATACTGGTTTCATTTGTCACTGTACTCCTGTGTTATCTATATACTGGTGTCATCTGTCACTGTACTCCTGTGTTATCTATATACTGGTGTCATCTGTCACTGTACTCCTGTGTTATCTATATACTGGTGTCATGTGTCACTGTACTCCTGTGTTATCTATATACTGGTTTCATTTGTCACTGTACTCCTGTGTTATCTATATACTGATGTCACCTGTGACTGTACTCCTGTGTTATCTATATACTGGTGTCATCTGTCACTGTACTCCTGTTTTATCTATATACTGGTGTCACCTGTCACTGTACTCCTGTGTTATCTATATACTAATGTCACCTGTCACTGTACTCCTGTGTTATCTATATACTGATGTCACCTGTTACTGTACTCCTGTGTTATCTATATACTGATGTCACCTGTCACTGTACTCCTGTGTTCTATATACTGATGTCCCTGTCACTGTATTCCTGTGTTATCTATATACTACTGTCACCCATCACTGTACTCCTGTGTTATCTATACACTGGTGTCACCTGTGACTATGCTCCTGTCTGTGTTATCTATATACTGGTGTCACCTGTCACTGTACTCCTGTCTGTGTTATCTGTACACTGGTGTCACCTGTGACTATGCTCCTGTCTGTGTTATCTATATACTGGTGTCACCTGTCACTGTACTCCTGTCTGTGTTATCTATATACTGGTGTCACCTGTCACTGTACTCCTGTGTTATCTACATACTGGTGTCCCCCATCACTGTACTCCTGTCTGTGTTATCTATATACTGGTGTAACCTGTCACTGTACTCCTGTCTGTGTTATCTATATACTGGTGTCACCTGTCACTGTAATCCTGTTTGTGTTGATAAGGAGGACACTTCTAGGAATCTGTACAGATCAGAAGGTCTCAGCTTAGTTTTAGGCCTAGTGGCCACAATGACAACTGCAAGATTACAGGATTGTATTATAATATAGACCAGGGATACATTGGCTGTCCAGGCATGATGGGAATTGTAGTTTTGCATCAGCTGGAGGGCCGCAGGTTCCCCATCCCTGATATAGACAGTTAAGTGGAAACAACAGGCCATTTTCGGATGACAAAATCCCTTTAAAATAAGCGTAAAAATAGTACAGATGCAGCAGACTGATCAAGCAGCCTGGAGCACTGTGATACATCCGGCACATCTGTAGTCTGCCAATCTACCATTGTCCTAAGATTTAGGCCGGGAATGTTTCAGGAGAGATTTTATTGTTTTGTCTACGAAGGCCGATCCTTCCAGCAAGTCACAGAATGTTCTAAAAACTTTTCTACTAAAATGTTACCATAAATATATCTGTATACTTTGCTTAGTATAGCCCAAATCCTCAAGTTTCCACTCTAAAAATAGTTGTAAAATCCAGTTATTAGCGGCTGACAAGCAGCTCTTTCTTCTTTCTGGAGGCTGCACTTACTCGGCCTGGGAAATCCTCAGTATCTGGAGTCAGCTTTGGCTTCTTGTCAACTCTGG
Organism: Dendropsophus ebraccatus; assembly: GCF_027789765.1. Classification (NCBI taxonomy): domain Eukaryota; kingdom Metazoa; phylum Chordata; class Amphibia; order Anura; family Hylidae; genus Dendropsophus; species Dendropsophus ebraccatus. The sequence goes on along the minus strand of NC_091456.1, from coordinate 11,230,493 downwards.
AGTGATATACTTTGTCTAACCCGCCCTACAAGTTACCAAGTCATCGAGACCCATGTAAATCCTCTCCGACATATCGCAGAGTCCCTTACCCATAGGAAGCCCTTGGGATTAGTTCTTTGTTATCTCCACCTTTCATGGCAGCCGTCTGCATATACTGGGCTGCTCAATGTAATCAGTAACCTCTGCAATTCAGGCCTATCTGGAGCGGACTGGCCAATAGCACAGTGTTATTTACTCAGGATCTCATTTCTCTTTGCCCAGAGAATAATAACTATATTAAGTCTGTCCGGAGAGAGATGTAAAGCCTTTTCAATCCTGATGCAACATATGCTTGCTGCCATGGGGTTTCCCACACAGTCCATTACCAATCCCCGTCAGTGCTCATCTCTGCAGCTCAGTGTAATGATCGCTGGTTGAATAAATATATTTTATATGCTCGGCAGAAAATAAATTGTGTACAAAAAAATGTTCTATGTGTCAGCTATGAATTTCAGTATGTATTTTACAATGTTTCTTCAAAATTAACCCCTTCAAGACAGAGCCCTTTGATGCCCAGATGTCCGGGTCAAATTAATGCAGTGTTCCTCCCCTCCTTCTAAGAACCATAGCACTTTTATTTTTCCACCTACATGGCTGGTTGGGGTGTCATTTTTTGTGCCATGATCTCTTGTTTTTATTAATATCATATTGGTGTAACAAAAAAACTTTGATCGCTTTTTAATAATTTCTTTCTGATATATAATTTCAAAAAATCTGCAATCCTGGTGTTCACCGTGCAGGAACAATAATGTAATATAGATAGATCGGACAATTCCGCATGCTACAATATATAATATGTTTATTTTATTTTTTAAATATTTTTATTTTTATAATGGCCAAGGGGGTGTTTTTCAAACTTTTATTGGGGGGGGGGGGGGCCATAAGGTTTTTTAAATATTTTTAAAAACTTTATTTTACTATTTTAAAAAAAAAAAAAAACTTTTTTTCACAGTAAAATATATGCAATTAATAGATTGCACTTACTGATCTATGCTATGCCATAGCATAGCATAGATCAGTGTTATCGGGGATCTATGCATAAAAATTGCACAAATATATTCACCTGGTACTGACCAGACTTAGGCCCCTACCAGTTCGTGCGACTTTTTAAAAAATTGCAAATAACAAATTTAGTGTGGATTATGCAAATTTTTGGCTGAATATTCAAAACAGGGTTTTTTTTTTTTATAAAAACGTCACATCTAAAAATATTCTCCCGTTGAATACTGGTTCGTAAATAAAACGTAGACCAAAAGTGGGTGAAAAATCTAATTGTTCACCAAAAAATAGGTGCAAAACCCTTAAAAATGTCCCCTATAACCCACAATCTACACTGATCACCTATTTTCAGATCACTAGCGATCACCATTTTGCATACTGTGTTAACCCCTTCACAACCAATGGACATTGGTGCCTCAATGCCCTGGTCGTTTTAGGACTTCAGCTTATAGGCTAATGATCCCATAAGCTCAAGTCCGTTGCCCTGCCCCCTCTTCTCTGTCCCCTGCTGCTATTAGAAGCCTGTAACAGCGGCAGGGGAAAGAAGAGGCACAGCTCTCAGCTGGGTGCCGCGAGGGGCCTTGCGCCGGCCTCCCCTCCCTTCCCTTCCCTCCCCACTGCGATTCGTAGCCAGGAAACCAGAACAAAATTTTGAACACCAAAAATGTGATCCAGTCTAAGGCTATGTTCTTACTCAATATTTTAGTCTGCTTTTTAAGCTTTTTAAACAGACCAAATATGGACAAGGTGTTTTATGGCTCTAAAATAAATTCTAAAAAGCTATTTTTTTATGGGAAACAATTGAACTCAATAGGAAAATAACCAGTGAAATTATGTGCAAGGTCCTGTTTTATCTGTGCCCTTGTCTAATCTATGGAGAGGGGAGGGGGGAGATTAGTTTCCAGCAGAGAACAAAGGATTACACAGCGGAAGCTGTGTGAAAGCCAGTATTCAGAGGTCAGAGATGTGAGTGCTGACTTCAGAGGAGATAGCCAGTGATGTAGCTGTAAATTAACTTTTTGTTGTCCTGTTTTGGTGCCTCATCTCCCCTCTCCATAGAAAACTATGAAGACAGGGGGGAGAGCTTCAAACTGCTTTTTCATGATAAAAATGCATTTTTCAGCTAATAAACTCAAGTTTCTTAAAATCTGTACTTTTGATTTTTTTTTTTTTAAATTAACCGACAGTGACACTTTAAAAAATTAAATATCGTAAATATTTGTAGGGAAATAAAAAACTAACAAAACAGTTGAAAAATACCTAAAATTAAAATCTTCTAAAAAAAAAACCCAAAACCTAAAAAGTGTTTACAACCCTCTACAAAAAAAACCTAAATAAATTAAAAAAATTTATAGAATTAATTCAAAGATAGCCAGGTCTCTGAAATGATACTTGTACTGTAGAGAACCAGCAGCTTACCAGCTGTTGCTGCATACTTTCATGGCGCTGCTTTAGGATCTGCTCTGTTCTTTGGAGAACCCCATATTCTGCAGTCAGCTCTGCTATTTCTTGCCTTTTTTTCTTGAAAACCAAGCTTTTCCCTCGAAGTTTGCCAACATATCGTTTAAACTATAAAAGGAGAGAACGTCCAAAGTTAGAAAGAATCACCTTCCTGGAGTTTTTTTGCATATTACTTTTGTAAAACAAGAAATCATGTCATTTAAATTACAAATATACCGCTGCAGGCTATATTCATGCAACATACTTTTTATGAAAACAACGGCCGTGGAAATGATCATGTCAATTGTTCCCGGCCATTGACCATAGACTTCAAAGCAATTCTCATTTTCAATTTTCAATTAAAACAACAACCGTTTTTTGATACTTAAAACAATGGCCGTTGTTTGAGTGATAAATAGCGGCCGTTGTTTACACATTGTTTGTTTAGTGAACGACAAGCAATAATTTTTTCTTTAACACGATAGTTTTTCAAATGAGAAGATAAATCGATACGAAAAGGCGTTAGTAAGATTGTAACTGTATATACCGTAAATGATGGTAATTGCGATCGTATACTGTATATACCATAAATGATAGTAATTGCGATCGTATACTGCATATACCATAAATGATGGTAATTGCGATCGTATACTGTATATACCATAAATTATGGTAATTGCGATCGTATACTGTATATACCATAAATTATGGTAACTGCAATCGTATACTGCATATACCATAAATGATGGTAATTACGGTCGTATACTGTATATACCGTAAATGATGGTAATTGTGGTCGTATACTGTATATACCGTAAATGATGGTAATTGCGATCGTATACTGCATATACCATAAATTATGGAAATTGCAATCGTATACTGCATATACCATAAATGATGGTAATTGTGGTCGTATACTGTATATACCGTAAATGATGGTAATTGCGATCGTATACTGTATATACCATAAATGATGGTAATTGAAATCGTATACTGCATATACCATAAATGATGGTAATTGCAATCGTATACTGCATATACCATAAATGATGGTAATTGCGGTTGTATACTGTATATACCGTAAATGATGGTAATTGTGGTCGTATACTGTATAAATGATGGTAATTGCGTTCTTATCTATATACTGTGAGTGATGAGTGTTTATACTGAAAGACTTGGGAACGATTAACAAAGATTTTGAGGTCGGCTCAAAAGATGTGATCAATGACATCCGAGCAAATTTTCATTTATCATTTGATCGTTGTCGTGTTTACACCTAAAGATTATCGCTTAAATTCGGACAATTTAACAATTTTTTTGGCACAACAATCGTCCTGTGTAAAAGGCCCTTTAAAGGGAACCTGTCACCCCCCGTGCCGGGGTGACAGGCTCCCGACCCCCCGTTAGAGCCCCATATACTTACCTAATCCCGCCGGGTCCCGCTTCTGGAGGTGGTCGGGTGACGGAGATCTCAGCCGCTGCAGCCCGGCGCGCGCGCTGAGAGATGAGTCCAACACCCATAGAGAATGACAGGAGAGTCCAGCGCTCCGTCATTCTCTATGAGCGTTGGACTCATCTCTCAGCGCGCGCGCCGGGCTGCAGCGGCTGAGATCTTCATCACCCGACCGGATCCAGAAGCGGGACCCGGCGGGATTAGGTAAGTATATGGGGCTCTAACGGGGGTCGGGAGCCTGTCACCCTGGCACGGGGGGGTGACAGGTTCCCTTTAAAGGCTGACCAAGTATTAGTGTCCATAGTGGGCATATACACTATACTGAATGGACAAAAGACTGGGGCACCTACACCTATTAAGATATCCCATGCTAAATCCAGAGGCATGGATATGGAGGTGGACCAAAAAGTTGTAAGCATACAATGGCCACTTTCTTCCGGAGACGGTGCCGCTCTTGTCTCCACTTTGGGAGCAGGTTTGCAACTTAGTTCCATTGAAGTGAATGGAGCCTAATTGCAAACAACACTTGAACTGGAGACGAGAGCGATGCTGTCTCTGAAAGAAAGTGGCCATGATTTTGTAGCACTGAATAACCCCTTCCAGATTTCCCTTTACTTAAACTATGGCACCTGGGCCAACCCCTGAAGACAACCCCAAAGCATTATCCCTATATACCAGTGTATGTTGGCATCAATAAGCAATACATTTTAAAAATCAGGTTGAATAACAAAGAAAAAATGGAAAAAAAAAACCTCATTCTGCTCTTATCTCCAGATGATATTCGTTCCCACTTAAAGTGCTGGCATAATTATAATAATAGATCTTATTAACAGGAATCCTCTTCTCCTGCTGCTGAGTTGGAGCAGGACAGAATGTACATAGAGCTGTCGCTGCTTATTCACGGGTCTTTTTTATAAATGATATCAGGCAATATAAATAGACAGCAGGACGGCCCCTCTTATAAATAGTCATCTAGGGATAAAATAAATAAACACCATTCTGTATGAAGTAACTCTATGTTCTATTAATGTTCTATGAAAGAGGTTGGGCCGGTAGCCTAAAACACAATGTAACTTCTCCCGCCCCGTGCTGGGAAGAGTTCTGCTCTGAGGTCTTTGGGGTAAACATCACCGGAAAAAGAAACAAAATAACACAATTCTGACACTTGCAAACAAGTACCGTTTTCCCGAAAATAAGAATATTAATTTTTGTTCCCCGAGATGATCTAGGTCTTATTTTCAGGGGATGTCTTATTTTTCCGTAAAGAAGAATTCACATTTATTTTTGAACAAATAAAATAAACATTTATTATATACTGTACAGATTAAAAATCTGAGACCCAATACCTCAAGTACCCTGCGATACAATAAGCCAACACATCCCCATCCACCCTATTGTTGCAGAATCTACAAAACATTAGCTTTATTTAGCTTACGTTCAACCACTGTTAGGCTATGTTCCCACAGCATACTAAGGGCCAGTTCACACGGAGTAAAACTGGTGGAATTCCGCATGGGAAATCTCCGCCGCAGAATCCCGCCAAACTGAGTGTAATATAGGCTGTCTATGGGAGGGCTCGCACGCCTCCTCACTCTACTCGGAACGTGCCCTCTATGCGAGGGCACGTTCAGAGCAAAGTGAGGCTATATTACAATGGGTTTGGCGGGATTCCGCACCGGAGAGTTACGTTGCGGAATTCCACCGGTTTTACTCCGTGTGAACTGTCCCCAAAGATTGCAAAGAATGGCTGTTGTTGTTAAAGGGGTACTCTGGCAAAAATCTTTTTCTTTCAAATCAACTGGTTTCCAAAAGTTCTACAGATTTGTAATTTATTTCTATTTAAAAATCTCCAGTCCTCCAGTACTTATCAACTGCTGTATGTCCCACAGGAAGTGGTGTATTATATTCAGTCTGACACAGTGCTCTCTGCTGCCACCTCTGTCCATGTCAGGAACTGTCCAGAGCAGGAGAGGAGACATGGACAGAGGTGGCAGCAGAGAGCACCGTGTCAGACTGGAAAGAATACCCCACTTCCCACAGGACATACAGCAGCTGATAAGTACTGGGAGAGTGGAGATTTTTAAATAGAAGTAAATAACAAATAGATAAAACTTTCTGAAACCAGTTTATTTGAAAGAAAAAATAATTCGCTGGATAACCCCTTTAAAAAACAACCAGAAATAATGTTAAAGGGGTACTCTAGCGTGGGGGCACTTTTTTGCTGGGACCGGGGAGGAGGTGGCCGAGGGAAAAGACGTCCACTCACCTCCCCGGGTCCAGTGGCGGGTCCCGCATCGCGGCGCTTTGGTGCCTGGCTCCTGGCCACTTCCGGGTGTCTGACGCAGGCCCGAGATGTGACGTCTCAGGTCCGCTCAGCCACTCAGTGAAGGAGGCGAGATCTGTTTCAAGTCCGTTCAGGTCCCGCCTCCTTCACAGAGTGGCTGAGCGGACCTGTGACGTCACGTATCGGGCCCGCGTCAGACACCTGGAAGCGGCCGGAAACCGGGCACCGAAGCGCAGCGATGCGGGACCCGCTGCTGGAACCGGGGAGGTGAGAGGACGTCTTTTCCCTCGGCCACCAAGCAAAAAAGTGCCCCGCCCCTGGAGTACCCCTTTAATGAAAAATGTTCTTTTTAATCTTTAGTATATCGTGGGAACATAGCCTCATATTTCTTCTAAACAGTTACAGAAGCTACAGAAGTATGAACTCAGTCTTTTAGTGTTTCATCAGCATGCATCACCATCACCCATGTTAGCGTTATTCCTAGTCTGCTTATATAGTTATCACATTCCAGGTTCATCATCATAAATCATAAGAAGAAATGGAATATTCTCCTCTGGATTGTTTTACCTGCAATTAGATGATGTTTAGGAACCTAAAGGGAGATGTAACCTTTTTCCTCCTGACGTCGTCTCCATTTACCAGGAGACAAAGCCTTTATTCTAGGAGCTTTGTTTCAACTGACCAGGGTGGATAATTTATTCCTGGAAACAATTTAAACTATCTGCAGTCTACTAATAGCCGCATGATGGAATGAGAGTCACAACGGACAGAATGCGACTCTTAGCTAGTGCTCTGGGTCACATCTGCCCCTTTCCTTCTCTTCCTGTCATCAACCAATATATATTCACAATATGAGGATGCGTATGCTGATGGAGAATGTGGATGAACAATGATGGAGAATGTGGACCCACAATCTGACCCCCCACCAAACCTTTTGTACCATCAGATAGCTGCTTTTAATCCAAGATCTGTCCTGGGGTCTGTTCAGCAGGTGATGCAGTTATTGTCCTAAAAGACAACTTTTAAACTTGCAGCCCTGTGCCCAATGGCCGGGGCTTTGATTGTGTATGCATTAGGCTAGTACACCCTCTGTGTCCCTGCTCCCCACCCTCCTTATCATTAGGAATGCTCCAGGCAGATTGCTTCCTATTCATCACCTGTTCCAGTGGCATTCCTAATGATGAAGAGGGTAGGGAGGAGGGATGGAGGGGTGGTGCAAAGTTAGGGGGCAGATATTTTAAGCCCCGCCCATTGGACACAGGGCTGCAAGTTTAAAAGCTGTTTTTTTAGGACAATAACTGCATCACCTGCCGAACGGACCCCAGGATAGATCTTGGATTAAAATCAGCTATCTGAAGGTACAAGTGGTTTGGGGGGTCAGACGTTACGTAACGTTTTCAGACCCTTGCACTCAACGGCCCATAATGAGAAAGTGTAAAATTTAGAATTTTTAGACTTTTTTTTTTTTTTGCTATTTTATTTGCTATGAAACTTGAAATGTAGCTTTTGAGGCCCCTCATTTCTCTTGATCATCTTTGAAATGTTTCTGCAGCTTGAGAAGGAGTCCATCTGCAGTAAATCAAGTTTATTGACATGATTTGGAAAGACACCCAGACACACAGGAGTGGCTACGAGAGAACTATCCTTGAGTGGCCCGGCCAAAGCCCTGACTCTAACCTAATTGAAAATCTCTGGAGAGACAGAATGGCTGCACTGACCGTCCCCATCCAACCTGGCAGAGTGTGAGAGGATCTGCATAGAAGAGCACCAGAAAATGCCCAAATCCACTTGTGCAAAGTTTGTGGCCTTAAACCCAAGAAGACAGACGGCTGGAATCACTGCCAAGTGTGCTTCAACTAAGCATTGGGTAAAGGGTCTGAAGACTTCCATCAAGATTTTAGTTTTTTCTTTTCAATGCACAGGTCCCAGTTAGTTAAGCACAGGTACAACCAGCTTAACTAAAAAGTGTGCGCCTCTCAGTAAATTGGACTGGGAAATTAGGGGGCAGGGTTTTAAGACTGGCGTACCACACTTTGCTTCTTTTTTTATATTTAAAGGGGTAGTACACCCGAAAACATTTCTTTCAAATCAACTGGTGCCAGAAAGGTATACAGATGTGTAAATTACCTCTAATAAAAATATCCACTACTTGTCAGCTGCTGTATGTCCTGGAAAAAGTGGTGTATTATTTCCAGTCTGACAAGGTGCTCTCTGCTGCCACCTCTGTCTATATCAGGATGCAAATCCCAATGAAAAGTAAATTACAAATATCTGGCACTTTCTGGCAACAGTTGATTTGAAAGAAAACATCTTTTGGGGAAAAACCCCTTTAAAACGAATGTACTATCACTTTAAGTTTTATACATAAATAGACTGGCACCAGCTTGAAGCACCGGAGGTGGGCCCACTGGCCCCCAGTGTGACGAAACCCCTTTCCTCTGTGACGCGACTCCATTGATTCTAAAAGAGCCACTTCATAGAGGGGAGGAGACCCACCTCCAGTGCTTCTGGTCAGGCTGGTGCCTGGGAATAGACCAGTGCCATGTGCAGGAACAAGGCGGCAGTTCAAAAAAAGGACTGGGCCACTGACATCCCTGTGCCTGTGCTGTTCTGATCATGTAAAAAACGATGTACCTAATGGTACACTCACTTTAAAGGATAATTTTATTAAAGAAGTATATTGCCTCACAAAAGTTATACAAATCACCAATATACACTTATTACGGGAAATGCTTATAAAGTGCTTTTTTCCCTGCACTTACTTCTGCATCAAGGCTTCACTTCCTGGATAACATGGTGATGTCACTTCCTGGATAACATGGTGATGTCATGACCCGACTCCCAGAGCTGTGCGGGCTGTGGCTGCTGGAGAGGATGATGGCAGAGGGGTGGTCAGTGTCCCTCCAGTGCCCTGTGTCCCTCAGTGTCCCCCTGCCATCATCCTCTCCAGCAGCCACAGCCCGCACAGCTCTGGGAGTCGGGTCATGACATCACCATGTAAACCAGGAAATGACATCACCATGTTATCTAGGAAGTGACATCACCATGTTATCAAGGAAGTGACATCACCATGTTATCAAGGAAGTGACATCACCATGTTATCAAGGAAGTGACATCACCATGTTATCCAGGAAGTGACATCACCCTGTTATCAAGGAAGTGACATCACCATGTTATCCAGGAACTGACATCACCATGTTATCCAGGAAGTGAAGCCTTGATGCAGTAGTGAGTGCAGGGAAAAAAGCACTTTATAACCATTTCCCATAATAAGTGTATATTGGGGATTTGTATAACTTTTGGGAGACAATACAATAGTTTAAAAATTTTCGCTTGACTTCTCCTTTAATTAAAAGTCAAGTTAAGATTCCCTTGCAGGGTGGCAAGGAAATGGACAGACGAAGAAACCAACTTACCACAGACATAGAGGAGCTAAAGGGAATCAATATTATAACCTGTATACCTCACTCTATAATATTAGACATTTGCTAACTCTCATGCTAAAGTCTGACATCTTTCCTCAGGTACCTTGTACAGTCAGTTTCTCACCTCATCGCCTCTTAACATTTCAGAACCATCGCTGTCTCTGGCCTGGTTAGATTTTTGTGCTATTTCTCGCTCCAAATTGGCAATTTCTTCTTTGGCTTCCTGTAACTCTTCAGCTTTTGTTTCTTTCTTCCGTGAGATGATAGCAGCCTGAGTGAACAGTCAAAAATGAGTATACTCAATACTAAATAAGTTGTGTCTTCGATATACATCCCATAATCAGCGCACAGAAGGATACAACCTTATTCTACCAGAATGGCCATAAAAGCTGAACACGATCACAGAACTAATATAAAGTGGCACAAGAAGCAGGCTGGTAAGGTCTATAGTATGTATAGTAAGTAAGATACACACCTGCTGCCTAAAAAGAGTCAACTTGTCATCCACCGGATCACTTCTCATCCTCTTTTCAATCAAATGATTGATCTCCGCATTCACTTCCTGAATCTAGAACAAGAGTATTAAGTAATTTTTATCTTGTATCAAAAGCAAATAAAAAGTAAAAATGTTTGACCCTTTGAATTAATTGGAGACCTGTTATAAAAGATTATACTTATATGGACACTATCATCAGGTTGGAAGTATCTCCCTATAGTGCAGGGAGCACTGAGGATGGATCTAAGTTACTTACTTTCATCCTTGGCAATGTTTTTGTGCTGTTAGCAGATTAATGCTTATTCTAACTGGGCGTTTTGGTGCATTTAGGGTGTAACTACCTCCCCTAGTGCACGGATCCGCCCCCAGCCAGCCCCTTGTAAGGAATATCAGTATCCAGGGGGTGGGGCGTAGCAGTGTACTGGAAGAATCAGTCCCACCCCCAGTGCACCAAAGTTGATTAGCAAGTTGATTAAACTGCTAATAACAAGAAAACGGCACAGAGGATGAAGAAAAGCCACTTACCTTCATTCTCAGCGCCCCATGCACTATAGGGACATATCAGCAGGTTACATTCTTCTAGCCTGCTGATAGTTTTACTTTAAAAGTAGAAGTAGATTAAAAAACATTAAAGGGGTAGTTCACAAAAAAAAATCTTTCAAATCAACTGGACCCAGAAAGTGCCAGAGATTTGTCATGTACTTCTATTAAAAAATCTCAAGTCTTTCAGTACTTATCAGTTGCTTTATGTCCTGCAGGAAGTGGTGAATTCTCTCCAGTCTGACACAGTGCTCTTTGCTGCCACCTCTGTCCATGTCAGGAACTTTCCAGAGCAGTAGCAAATCCCCATAGAAAACCTCTCCTTCTCTCCAGACTGGAAAGAATACACCACTTCCTGTAGGACATACAGCAGCTGATAAGTACGGGAAGACTTGATATTTTTTATTAGAAGTAAATTACAAATCTGACACTTTCTTGCACCAGTTAAAAGATTTTTTTTGTGCAGTACCCCTTTATTAAAGATAATGTAACAAATATTTTCATTTTACAGTCTCATCACTATGTACTCAGTGTATTGCAAATTCTGCATCCTCAGTACTGAGCACAGAAACTTTTTACTGCTGCCACACAACATGTAAAAATAAATAGAAAAAAAATTTACTTATTAAATAAAGTTAGATTATAAAGTAATAACAAATAATAATAAATAAATAAATAAATAAAGTAATTTACTATTTTTTTCCCTTCGGTTAGAACATAACCCCCGTGGGATATAGGGGGCAGCGTTTAGATACTCGCATGGGAATGAAAATTCTGCTGCGAGTATGCAACCCTATTCAAAATGTTAGTGCCTGGTGCCTGGAATCTCAGCAGATCTTGCTGCAAACTTGCTGAGTGAAAACCTTACATTAATACTTCCATATGACACAGTGAACACTTGTACAGTCAAACAGTAATGGCCGCAAATAACCAGGAGTCGGCAAAAGAAAACATGTTGCATCATTGTCTCCAGTCAAACTATAAAGGAATTGCTCAGATCCTACAGAGAAAAAATCTATACCTAAACACTGTACAATTCCCATAATGATCACAGACTGAATAAGATAGAGATATCACTAAATTTAGTGGAAAAAAAAATTCCAATGAAGTACTCAATCAAGAGTCTCTACTGCTGCCTCAAAAAATTTAAATATGCAAAACAAGTAGCCTCTTAAGTCTCACTCGGTTGCAAGGGAAACAACAGGGTGGCCTCAATTAGCCAGAATACTGCTGCACACTGACGAGGGGCAAATACCCAGAAACAGCTGTCTGTGGATGGATGCCTGCCATGGCAAGCCTTGTCATGTCACAATACTCGCACCTTGAGTTAGACTTTGACCAAAAGGGGCCACCTTGTTGTTTCCCTATTTATGTTCCAATACTCACAACAGAGTGGGACTTAAGGGGTTACCTATCACGGTGGTGTGGTGCTCTTCCCATCATGGAGGCACCCCGTGGCAACAGGCTAGAGATATCTGGCTATTCCCGTGTTTTGAGACTCGCAACCGAGGCTCCATGGACTCTTGTTTTGTATATATATATATGTTCACACAATGTACTATTTTTGAAAAAAACAGCTATTGTTTTCCGTTCTTTTCATACTGTATTGAAATCAATGGAACAACGGCCGTTGTTTTCACACAATGCACTGAACAACTGCCATTGTTTGGCACTCAAAACAGCGGCTGTTGTTCAATGCATTGTGTGAAACCAACAGCTGTTGTCTCATTGACTTCAATGCAGTATGAAAAGAACTGCCATTGTTTTAATAGAAAACAATGAACGTTCTTATAAAGAATAGTACGTTGTGTGAACATAGCCTTATGATGCAAGAAAGTTCTATTTTGCTTAAAAAAAAAGACATTCTGATATCATGTTTTTGAGTACAATGGTGAGAACCGTGTAGAAAGAGATTGAATGTCTACCTTGGCTTCCAGCTCGGAGAGATCAGACTGGTCAATGACTTGCTCATTCATGACTCTCTGCATGAAGCTCAGGGCCAGACGCTTGTTCTCCAGCTCTTTTGGAAGCTTTTCAGAAACCATATAGGAATTAAATTTTATTTCTTCTTCCATTCTTTTCATAAGTCCTAAAAAATATATATATATATATTAAAAATATACGTCTAAAATAAAGATGTTATATGAAACCTTTCTGCAATTTAGTAGACAATGGCCATAGCTGCTGGGACATAATGCAAAAAATCTGCAGTCATATAATAAACAGGTTGAAAAAATATATTTATTTACTTATGTAACTTGATGAGAATGATGGAGATCACAAAGGGGTACAACAGCAATTTTCTTTTTCTTTATTCAAATCAACTGGTGTCAGAAAGTTATATAGATTTGTAATTTACTTCTATTTAAAAAACTTGAGAACGCTATGGATCTTGCAATGTGGCGACAGTTTTTGTTAGGAAGATAGTTTCTATTGCGCCAAAGCGGTAATAGTTAAAAAAAAACTATACAAATGTGGTATCGCCGTAACCGTAGCGACCCAGAGAATACATGTATTATGTTATTAGTGACTGCCGATACGGATTTTTACGGCGATCACTAATGGGCTCTATTCTGCTGCCATCAGCTCTTTATGGCAATGGTGCAGAATAGTGCAGCCCCCTCCTCTCAGCTATCGGAGGTCGCTGAGGGGTTGCGGCAGAGTGTGGGGTCAGTCCCGGCAAGTCCCCTCACCGGCGATCGCCGTTATCAGTATAACGGCGGCCACCGGTAACAGACATTGCCAGTGCAGCTGAACGCTTTCATCTCTTCTTACCGTAAATCCACAGACTCCACAGACTCTGTTCACAGTGATGGATTCCTAAAAATGATCAAAGCTTCATTCTCTCCACCACCGGAGGTGGCGGAGAGCATGGGGCAATAATCGGTGACCACCCGGTGTGGTCCCAGTACAAGTGATCAGCGGTATATACTATATACCACTGATCGCTTGTTCCAAATGGTGCCGGCACTTTTTTACGCCTGTCACCAAAGTCAAGTGCCCTGGATTACCCGTAACCACCCTGGATTACCTGTAACCACCCCAGATTACCTGTAACCACCCCAGATTGCCCGTCACCACCCCAGATTGCCCGTCACCACCCCAGATTCCCCGTAATGACCCCAGATTGCCTGTAACCACCCCAGATTGCCTGTAATCTCCCCAGATTGTCCGTCACCACCCCAGATTGCCCGTATCCACCCAAGACAGCCCATAACCATCCCAGACAGCCCATAAGCACCCCAGATTGCCCGTCACTACCCCAGATTGCCTGTCACTACCCAAAATTGCCCGTAATCTCCCCAGATTGCCCGTAATCTGCCCAGATTGCCCGTAATCTCCCCAGATTGCCCGTAATCTCCCCAGATTGCCCGTAATCTCCCCAGATTGCCCGTATCCCCCCCTAATAGCCCATAACCATTCCAGATTACCACAGACTGCCTGTAACTACCCCAAATTGCCTGTAACCACCACAGATTGCCCGTTGCAAACCCCAGATAGTCAGTGAACACCACCAGATTGCCCATCACCACCCCAGATAGCCAGTAACCACCCCTAGATAGCCAGTAAACACCCAAAGATTGCCAATAACCACCCCATACAGCCAGTAAACACCCCAGATTGCCCGTAACCACCCCAGATTGCCTGTGACCACCCCAGATTGGCACAAACTGCTCGTAACCACCCCAGATTGCCCATAACCCCACCAGATTGCCTGTTGCCACCTCAGATAGCCAGTAAACACCCCGAGATTGTCTATTACCACCCCAGATAACCAGTAAACACCCACATATTGCCTGTAACTAAAATGACACTCCTTCTCTTCTGAGCCCTGCTGTGTGCCCATACAGTGGTTTATGCCCACATATGGGGTACCATTGTACTCAGGAGAACCTGCGTTATAAATTTTGGGGTGCTTTTTCTCCCCTGTTCCTAGTGAAATTGAGAAATTTCAAACTAAACAAACATGTTATTGGAAAAATTCAATTTTTTTTTCATTTTTACGGTCTAGTTTTGAATACTTTCCTCCAATACCTGTGGGGTCAAAATGCTCACCACACCCCAAGATGAATTCCTTGAGGGGTGTACTTTCCAAAATGTAGTGACTTTTTTTTGGGGGGGGGGGTTCTATTCTGTAGACATTACAGGGTCACTGCAAACGCACCTGGCACTCAGAAACTTCTTCAGAAAAATCATGCACTGAAAATGCTTGGCGCTCCCTTCCTTCTGAGGCCCGCTTTATGCCCACATATGGGGTATCGTTCTACTCAGGAGTACCTGCGTTACATATATTGGGGTGAGTTTTCTCCCCTGTTCCTCGTGAAATTGAGAAATTTCAAACTAAACAAACATATTATTGAAAAAATTCTATTTTTCCATTTTTACTGTCTTCTTTTGAATACTTTCCTCTAATACCTGTGGGGTCAAAATGGTCACCACACCCCAAGATGAATTCTTTTAAGGGGTGTACTTTCGAAAATGGGGTGACTTTGGGGGGGATTCTATTCTGCTGACACTACAGGGGCACTGCAAACGCACCTGGCGCTCAGAAACTTCAAAATCTGAACTGGAAATGCTAATAGGCGCTCCTTCCGCCCACATAAGGGGTACCATTGTACTCAGGAGAACCTGCGTTACAAAATTTGGGGTGCATTTTCTCTCATGTTTATTATGAAAATGAGATACTTTAATCTTAACAAATATATTATCGGAAAATGTCTATTTTCCATTTTTTTCCGGCCTAATTGTGAATACTTTCCTCCAGCCCCTGTAGGGTTAAAATGCTCATTATACCCCTAGATTAATTCTTTAAGGTGTCTAGTTTCCAAATTGGGGTCACTTATGGGGGTTTCCAGTATACAAGCCTCCTAAATCAACTTAAAAAAAGAACTGGTCCCTAAAAAAATCAGTTTTGGAAATTCATGAAAATTTGATAATTTGCTGATACATTTCTAAGCCCCGTAACACCCTAAAAAAGTGAAATATGTTTACGAAATGAAGCCAGAATAAAGAGGACATATTGATAATGTGACTTACTAACAAATTTTTGTCATGTGCCTATTTTTTTTTTTTAGAAGCAAAGAATTTCAAAGTTCGTAAAGTGCAAAATTTTCAAATTTTTCACTAAATTTTGATGTTTTTCACAAAAAACACACAAGACAGTGACCAAATTTTGCCACTAACATAAAGTACCATATGTTAAGAAAAAAACTATCTCAGAATCGCTACCATACGTTAAAGCATCACTGAGCTATAAGCGCATAAAGTGAGACAGGTCAGATTTTGAAAAATGAGCCTGGTCATTAAGGCCCAAACAGGCTTGGTCCCTAAGGGGTTAAAAAAAAATGGCAAAAGCCATGCGGAGTCTTATAGGCAATGCAATGATCCACTAGGAAAATCAAGCCTTTTGGAGGGAATTCTGACTTGGCAAAAATCCCCAGTTATGTTTGAAGGTTCTTCCAACAGGCTGAGTAGTGACGTTACCTCTATAGCAGGGGTACGGAACCTTCGGCCCTCCAGCTGCTGCAAAACCTACCCATCCTGCCTGGACAGCCTCTGAATACATATCCATATACATATTTAGTTTGGTATACGATCCCTTCAGTGTCAGCACCCCCAGTGCATCCATCACACTGGCTGCTATGGCTATATATATGGCCATGTTATGTGACTTCACAATAGTCATGTACAAAAACTGAAAATAGATGGGAGCTGCTATCTGCAAACACAGAACATATGCAAGTGACAAATCCCTCCCAAAAGTAACAATACATCAGAATGGTCTGCGAGTAAAGGATTCACTATTCCCAGACCTTTCTGTAACATTGCGTAGGCACTTGAAGTCTTTCCATGACATATAACCACTTTGTTTTCGGGGTGTACATAGCCACGGCTTGCAGAATGTGCAGACATACAGCGCACAGGAAGGATTTTGGCCGGATGCCCTGAGATTTTCTTCCAAGTAATAACTTCCCAACCAAGTGCTTCCATCTCCATGGGTAGAAAACAGATTACGCTGGAATGAAGGAACTAAGGCGGCTCAATATAGAAACCAGGATCCCAAAGAACATGGAAATGATGGGAAGTTACAGCACGGACGTTCTATCTTCAGAACTGGCGACAATCTGATTTAAGGCTCCCACACATAGAATCCCTAATCCCTAGATGAACTGTGACTCCTAGGTAAAAGGGCAGCACTGTGGTGGAAACACTTCCAGCAACTATAACACGCTGTTCTGTAGCTATTCTGGTTTCTTCTGGGCCTTGTAAAGTCTTTCTCCAGTATAAATTCTATAGCTCCCCCTCCGGGCCTTGTTATATACAGTATAGTAGCTATGGAAGGACCTGATAGGGCCTTTAACATCCCAACCTACAGCACATACAGACAGCAAAGGTGATCTGTGCATGAGGCCCATAGGCTGTGTATAAGGGAACTGCTGAAGCTGGTGTTTCCCATTCTGTGGCCCCTTCTGCATGGAGGAGATCCTGAAGACACTTCAGTAATAACTCGGTGTTCGAACACTTCTGAATTTGAACCATTCGTTGTTCGAACTAAAATTTACCTGGAAGTAACATTCAGAATTTGAACTTTGCTCGCCATCCAAACGTTTTTGCGAGCGTGGATTGTGGGCTATACATGGTGAGTTTAGCACTGGTGAGGCTTCACATACATTACAGCACTGTATTATACTGCTAGAGCACATATGCAGTACAGTAGTAGTACAGGCAGTGCACCACCATCTCCCATCCTGTACTGTACTGCATGAATTGCTGGAGTGCATATACAGTACAGTAGTAGTACAGTCAGCGCACCACCATCTCCCATCCTGTACTGTATAAGACTGCTGGAGTGCATATAGTATAGTAGTAGTACAGTCAGTGCACCACCATCTCCCATCCTGAACAGTACTATATAAGATTGCTGGAGTGCATATACAGTACAGTAGTAGTACAGTCAGTGCACCACCATCTCCCATCCTGTACAGTACTGTATGAATTTCTGGAGTGTATATATAGTACAGTAGTAGAACAGTTAGTGCACCACCATCTCCCATCTGTTACAGTGATGGGATGGGGGAGACTCTATACAGTAAAGGATGAGTCAGGAGTTGGTGACTACTGTACTATAATTGCTGGTTTTGCTGACTATTTCTTGTTTAAATGTACAGTAGAGTATTGTTCTGTTTAGTAGGATTTAAAGGGAACCAATCAGCCCAATTGGGCTGGTTTAGTTCCCTGGAACACTGTATAAAGCTCCTATGCAGCTCGCAGCATGTACCAGCCGCGGCTGCAGCAGCTTTATACCCCAGGAAATATTCTTTAATTCCCACCGTGCGCAGCAGGGAGCGATGCAGCAGGTAGTCATCTGGGCGGATCCCTGCCCGCAGCTAGTCACCACTCTTTCCTAGTCAGTGCACTTGGCGGGGATGATCGACAGGCAGAAAGGCCTGTTACTGGGGCCTCTCCCTGTCAATCATTAATAATAAGCTGATTAAAGGGGTTATCAAGCATTGATAAAACCCTGGCCCCTTTCTTTCAGAGACAGCACCGCTCATCTCCAGATCAGGTGCAGTTTGCAATTAAGCTCCATTCACTTCAAGGGAACGGAGTTGCAAAACCTGCACCCAAACTGGAGAAAAGAGAGGTGCTGTCTCTGGAAGAAAGTGGCCATGTTTTTCTAACGCTGGATACCTCTTTAGGCCGGGTTCACACGTACCGTATCCGCAGTGGATTTTGTGCTGCGAGTTTGCAGTGAAATCCACTGCGGATACTTTTCCATTAACTTCAATGGGATGACATACTCACGGCGAGATTTTCTTCCTGCTACAAGTAAGTCAAAGTAAGCTCCCTTAACCCCCGCAGCCCGGGCACATACTTTACCGGGTCCCTGCTCCGGCTTGCTTTGGGGGCTCCTGGCATCTCCCAGTGCTCAGCCAATCAGTGGGCTGCCCCGCTGTCATCCCGTTGAAGTGAATGGGAAGGTATCCGCAGCTGATTTCACAGTGAACTCCCAGTGTGAAATCTGCTGTGAATAGGGTTCCCTGTGATCATCTGCATTCGGTGGGGAGTCTGGCAGTGAGTCCGCTCCACTGCATGTACATGATTTTGAAGGGTTGATTGAATATAAAAAGCAGAAAAAGTTTTACCTTTAAGTAGGAAAAAACTACTGTACCCATATTGCCATCAACTGAAAAAAATACTACACCACATAAAACTCTCCAGCACTAAGACCTATGTTTATAGGCAAGGAGGATTATGAAAATAAATCATGATCATTTTCCTAGTAAAGTGCTGCACGAATATAATGGAAACAAGACGTCAAAACTGAGGAGAAACTCCAGGATAAGGTTCGCTGCTCATAATCTACTGGGGCGCTTACGGTAATAATACGGTTCATGTAAAGCTCATACAGGACACATGGTTCTACAATAGATTTCTCACAATGTAATCAACTATTTCTATAGACGAAACCTACACTGAACTCCCTTACACCACTGTATGGTATATGAAGAGGGATACGAATGTTTACTAAATTCTTAGTGACGTGCAGGGGCTCCACACATTTCTAAGGATACAGACGGGGGAATGTGTGTGGGCCTCAGGGTGGGACTGATACACTTACCATGCCCTATTTTCATGTCTCCTACATTGGTCTTCCATGACTACTTTATGGGTCCTGCCAGACTGAGGAAGGTATATTTCTCTGGTTTTAACTATATTTAAAATAAGCCTGTTTTAAACTCTATTCATTCTCTATGGAGCCGGCGGAAAGAGCCAAGTGTACTTGGCTTATTCCAGAGACTTCATAGACAATGAATAGAGCTACAGGTCATGTGCCGTACCCACAACTGTATTCATAACAAAGGAGCCCGGGGCTGATCTGGAAATCAATGGAGGGGACAGAGGTCAAACTCCCTGCAATCTCTTACTTATCCCCTATCCTAGCCAGTCAGGCTTTATCTTGTTTACATCAGCCGTCTCAGAATGGAGGGGGAGACAGAGGGGGGGGGGGGGGGGGAAATCGCACATAGATTTGTGCGTTTTCAATAGAAAGCAGCAGCTGAGAACTGGGGGAGGAAGACTGAATAGATAATAACAAGTATGGAAGGAATTGTTAGTCTCACCATGGGCAACAACATATCAAAAGTTTTATTTAGGTGGAAATAACTATAAAGACCGGGACCCCAGTGCTGCAAAGTAACAACGTTAACAATACTGTAAATGTGCTCAAACCTTAAAAAAAAAAAAATTAAAAACACAGCACAGAAGCTCTTTATTTATAATGGGGTTAGGTTTCCCGATGCAGTACGACACCACACATACATACATACATACATATATGTTTATCAGTTTCCTTTACCTTCTGGTTTGGCATCTGCTGCTGCATGTCGCATATTCTTCAGCTGTTGCTGGGCTCTTTGCAGCTTCTGCTCTGCACTAAAAAGCTGTTGAGATCAATGTAGTCAGCCTACTCACAATGATAAAACCTCTATTTACAGGTGTAATAAAATAAGGAGCAAAATACTAATACAAAGAATGTATGTGTGAACAGTGCAGCAAAATACAACTGGTTCTGTATTTGAGACCCCCAATATACACAGTGGCAACGTTTCCTCCCATTAGGCCTTTATCAAGACCGTCTGACGTGCGTCCCATTTCTTCTACAGTAAGAGGCATTCTCTTCACACTTCTTCTGTGACTGGTGCTGTTGGAGATTTCATTTTATAGTATGTCTCTCTGACAAGTCAAAAGCTTTTTTTACTAGCCCTTCTATAGCACAGTGTTTATAGTGATTAAAAGTGATACCCTCTCTATTACATGTACCACTGTGTAGCGGATGTATCTTTATTGTAAACCAAATGTACTCTATTAGAAGATGCAGTTAAATTACTGAATAATGTTTCTTTGAAAAAAAAAATGGATATATATATATATATAACAGCTATGATTTAAAGGGGTAGTTCCACAAAAAAAAAGGTGAGTAGCCAACAATATTGCTGGCATCTAAGTAATAAAGTGTTTTCTACTGAGGTCACTTCACAGATATGTTTCGAGAAATTAAAGGGTCAGCTCAGAAAAAATAAAAAATCTTTCAAATCAACTGGTGCCAGAGAATTGTAATTTACTTCTATTAAAAAAAATAGAATTCTTGCAGTGCTTATCAGCTGCTGTATGTCCTGCAGGAAGTGATGTATCCTATCCAGTCTGGAGAGCAGGAGAGATTTTCTACTGCTCTGGATGCACAGTTACTGACATGGACAGCAGAGAGCACTGTGCCAGACTAGAGCGAAAACATCACTTCCTGCAGGACATCCAGCAGCTGATAAGTATTGGAAGAATTCGGATTATTTTTTTTTTTTATAGAAGTAAATTACAAATTCCTGGAACTTTATGGCACCAATTGATTTGAAAGAAAATAATTATTGGTGAACAATATAGTAGTTGAGTAGTTGATAATGTAGTTGAGATGTATCTAAAGGTAATGGCTTGTATATAATGTAAGGTTACGGTTCTGCAGTGACATTATAATAACTTCATGTTACGTAATAACTTTGGAGACTTGTACCTGGTTTCTCTGCTCCTGCTTCTGCTGGGCCAGAGACTCTTCTCTCTCTTTCTCCACCCGCAGCTGACTTGCTATCTCAAGCATCCGCTGATGGTTCTGCACCGTCTCCACCTACAGTAAATAATGAAGTAGTGCAAATGGCTGTGAGTGTCTTAAGAAAATAAGTAGCCGGATCAAGTGTAACACACATGCCTCTTAGCGTTTCCTTTTCATGTCCATTACTCCGAGCAGCTGACAGAAAGCCATTGCCTTCGAGTTCCTTAAAAGCTCTGGCCCTCAGCCCAAGGAGATCCCCTTTCTGTCACTTGCATTTGTATCTTCATTACTAAAGCGGCAACATGCGGCTCCTAATCCCTGTTTGCATTCCCTCCGCCAACAGCTCTGACCCCGAGACGTTACAGTATCAGATGGATACTCACCCTTTTCCTGAGACGCTCGACTCTCTTCATCAGCTGGTCTTTCTCTTCTTCCATTGCACTGATGTCCTAAGGAAGGAGGCATAGTTTATAAGTTATACAGCTTGGTACTGCTAACAGGTCTGGCCTGTCGGAGCAGGGTGACAATGTTATACAGCAGCCTGTACTAAACATCAATGGTATCTTGGATTCCCCATCACACTATATCTTATATTCATAAGTCGGCTAAAAACGGTTTTCAAATCAACTGGTGCCAGAAAGTTATGTAGATTTGTAAATTACTTCGATTTAAAAATCTAAAGTCTTCTAGTACTTATCAGCTGCTGTATGTCCTGCAGGAAGTGGTGTATTCTCTCCAGCCTGGCAAAGTGCTCTCTGCTGCCACCTCTGTCCATGTCAGCAGGAGCAGGAGAACTGTCCAGAGCAGGAGAGGTTTTCTATGGGGATTTGCTACTACTCTGGACAGTTCCTGACATGGACAGGGGTGGCAGCAGAGAGCACTGTGTCAGACTGGAGAGAATACACCACTTCCTGCAGGACATACAGCAGCTGATAAGTACTGGAAAACTTGAGATTTTTAAATAGAACTTCCTGACATCTGTTCATCTGAAAACATTTTTTTCACCAGAGTAACCCCTTTAAGATTAATGGCTGTCTAAATAATAAAAGGATACACACACTGCTGTTGGCACTTTGGATTGTTCGGTGGTGCCCGTGGATACTTTTGCATATAAGAAGAAAAGTTCCTGGCACTCACCATTCCATCAACTGAGGTAGGCTATGTCGAAACGCGTCCTGTCTGTGGAGTGCGATGTTTGCCGACGTAAATAAATCCAATTGACTATAGAATGGTGAGTGGCAGGAACTTCTTTTTTTTCTTATAAATAATACAAGGATGGCTTAAGTGTAACAATAGGTAGTTGTACAGAGCAGCTCTCCCTTCTGGCTCATAGTGGCAGGGCCCAATATGTATAAATATGATGTACCATAAGCACAATCATATGTACCAATATCATGTTCATAAGCCCTGCCTTAAAGTGTCACTGTCGTGAATTTTTTTTTTGCAGAAATCAATAGTCCAGGCGATTTTAAGAAACTTTGTAATTGGGTTTATTATCCGAAAAATGCATTTTTATCATGAAAAAGCAGTTTGAAGCTCTCCCCCGTCTTCATTGTTCTCCTATGGAGAGAGCTAAAGAAAAGACCAAAACAGGACAACAAAGAGTTAATCTACAAATCCCTCACGGGATATCTCATGTGACCATCACCAGTGACCTGTCTGAGCTCGGATTACAGCTGTCACCCAGCTCCGTGCCTGTAATCCTCTGTTATCTGCTTTCTGCTGCCGGCTAACTCTCTCCTTCCTCCTCCCCCCTCCCCTCTCCCTAGAACAGACAGGGGACGTCTCCTGCAACAAGTCACAATTTTCAGATTTTTCAGAGTGGATGAAAAAGAGGAAGGAGGGGGGGACCTGGGAAAAGGCTTTTTACATGCAGATAATGGCAGATTTGGCTAATAAACCCAATTACAAAGTTTCTTAAAATCGCCTGGACTATTGATTTCTGCAAAAAAAAAAAAATACGACAGTGACTCTTTAAAGAAGAAGTCCGGCAGAAGTTTTTATTAAAGTATTGTATTGCTCCCCAAAAGTTATACAAATCCCCAATATACACTTATTACGGGAAATGCTTATAAAGTGCTTTTTTCCCCCCTGCACTTACTACTGCATCAAGGCTTCACTTCCTGGATAACATGGTGATGTCACTTCCTGGATAACATGGTGATGTCACTTCCTGGATAACATGGTGATGTCACTTCCTGGATAACATGGTGATGTCACTTCCTGGATAACATGGTGATGTCACTTCCTTGATAACATGGTGATGCCAATTCCTGGATAACATGTGATGTCAGGACTCCCAGAGCTGTGCGGGCTGTGGCTGCTGAAGAGGATGATGGCAGAGGGATGCTCAGTGTTCCTCCAGTGCCCTGTGTCCATCAGTGTCCCCCTGCCATCTTCCTTTTCCAGCAGCCACAGCCCGCACAGCTCTGGGAGTCGGGTCGTGACATCACCATGTTATCCAGGAAGTGAAGCCTTGATGCAGTAGTAAGTGCAGGGAAAAAAGCCCTTTATAAGCATTTCCAGCAATGAGTGTATATTGGTGATTTGTATAATTTTTGGGGGGGCAATACAATACTGTAACAAAAATTTTTGCTGGACTTCACCTTTAATGAGACAACCCTTTTAACATATGTGTGCCCGAGCATGTGTCATTTGGCTGGCTTAAGAAGTTGGATGGCTTAAGAAGTTAACAGTTACTGACTGTTCTGGGTGATAATCGTTTGGTGTAACAGCAGACCACGATCAGCTGACATATTATTGGCTAATAGTGGTCTTTCAACAGGTTAAAAAATCCCCCACTCTCTTCAATGGGCAGCCCAGACAATTTAAAGATCGTCTGGGCCACCCCCCACTGCGCCCCCCCCCCCCTCCCACACACACTCTTACTTTCTCCTCTACATCACTATGTGTAATACGGCCCTTAGAGCTGCATCCAACTTCTGCATCCGCCAGTTAGGCTGAGTTCACACTGCGTTTTTGCAGTCAGTTTAACATATGCGTTTTCAGAAAGAAAAAAAAAGGATAAAAAAAAAAAAAAAAAAGGAAAAAAACGGATTCAACTGTGCGATTCAATCCGTTTGGATCCAAGTTTTTCCATTGACTTCCATTATAAACGGATCAAAACTGATGCTTGGGTTCGGAAGTACATGAGCATGCTCAAGATTGTCTCATCTTTAATAGGCAACAGATACTATAATCTAGTCCATGACTTCTGTGTCTGATAAACAAAATGCTCCAAAACTAAATTTCAGGTACGAAAAAAAAATGTCCTGAAGTTTCGCACATTAAAGAACGTAAGATCTTCACCGCTAGAACGACTGAGACAGAAAGCAAAGAAAGCCGACATTACCCGTCTGATCTCGGCGGTAGAGAAGCCCGATGTCTTCAGCTGCTCACACTCCTTATGAAGTGTTTTGAAGTTCTCCATCAGATCTTCATACTGTCAGGACAAATATACAGTTTACAGCAGAAAAAACAACTTTGGAAGCAGAAAAAATAACAGAATTAACCTGATGACATTTATGACGGCACTAAATCTATGTGGATTATTTCCAACCAGACCAAATCTGATATGGGATATGCCTTGTAATGTGCGATCTACCAGGTACCACATCTGCATGCACAGGATCTATCAGGTACCACATCTGCATGCACAGGATCTATCAGGTACTACATCTGCATGCACGGGATCTATCAGGTACCACATCTGCATGCACGGGCTCTATCAGGTACCACATCTGCACGCACAGGATCAGGTACCACATCTGCATGCGCGGGATCTATCAGGTACCACATCTGCATGCACGGGATCTATCAGGTACCACATTTGCACGCACAGGATCTATCAGGTACCACATTTGCACGCACGGGATCTACCAGGTACTACATCTGCATGCACGGGATCTATCAGGTACCACAACTGCATGCACGGGATCTATCAGGTACCACAACTGCATGCACGGGATCTATCAGGTACCACAACTGCATGCACGGGATCTACCAGGTACTACATCGGCATGCACGGGATCTATCAGGTACCACAACTGCATGCACGGGATCTATCAGGTACCACAACTGCATGCACGGGATCTATCAGGTACCACAACTGCATGCATGGGATCTACCAGGTACTACATCGGCATGCACGGGATCTATCAGGTACTACATCGGCATGCACGGGATCTATCAGGTACTACATCTGCATGCACGGGATCTATCAGGTACTACATCTGCATGCACGGGATCTATCAGGTACTACATTGGCATGCACGGGATCTATCAGGTACTACATCGGCATGCACGGGATCTATCAGGTACTACATCGGCATGCACGGGATCTATCAGGTACTACATCTGCATGCACGGGCTCTATCAAGTACCACATCTGCATGCACGGGCTCTATCAGGTACCACATCTGCATGCACGGGCTCTATCAGGTACCACATCTGCACGCACAGGATCAGGTACCACATCTGCATGCACGGGATCTATCAGGTACCACATCTGCATGCACGGGATCTATCAGGTACCACATCTTCACGCACAGGATCTATCAGGTACCACATCTGCATGCACGGGATCTATCAGGTACCACATCGGCATGCACGGGATCTATCAGGTACCACATCTGCACGCACGGGATCTATCAGGTACCACAACTGCATGCACGGGATCTATGAGGTACTACATCTCTAAGTAAATGAAGCTGATAAGTGTCTCTCTCAGCAGATAGATTCACACCAATCACACATGGAGGTTGGTCATCAATGCCCATGTAACACCTTTAAATTTCATACCTGTTTGTTTCACATCAAAATTAAAGGGGAACTCAGATTTGTAATTTACTTCTATTTCAAAATCTCCAGTCTTCCAGTACTTATCAGCTGCTGTATGTCCTGCAGGAAGTAGTGTATTCTTTCCAGTCTGACACAGTGTTTTCTGCTGCCACCTCTGTCCATGTCAGGAACTGTCCAGAGCAGTAGCAAATCCCCATAGAAAACCTCTCCTACTCTGGACAGTTCCTGACATGGACAGAGGTGGCAGCAGAGAGCACTGTGTCAGACTGGAAAGAATACATCATATCCTGCAGGACATACAGCAGCTGATAAGTACTGGAAGACTGGAGATTATTAAATAGAAGTAAATTACAAAATCTGTATAACTTTCTGACACCAGTTGACCTGAAAGAGAAAAGAAAATCTCTGGAGTTCCCCTTTAAATGGGTTCTTCCATTACTGACACTTATACATTATCTATGGTATAGGGTATCAAGGGTTCTAACTAATGGGTTCTCCCCAATCTTGAGAACAAAGACCAAAGTCTCTTTCTGGACTGGAGCTATGGTCAAGAAAGTAATCCGTAATCCATCAGCGGCTCCCCTAGATGTGACCACCACTTTTATTTTTGAGAACCAATTTTGCCAGAGTTCGCATTTAAATCTGTATGCCACCCTGAATAATCACATTCCGCCATAGACTACCAATGTAAAGTGAATACTAGGAGTGAATATAATCCCAATTAGAATGGATATAGCTACTCATTCTTCCTCTAAATCTGGTAAATAACTGTGTCTCATATAAATATCATTGCTGAGGAGGTTTGTGGCATTTAGCTACATCTTGTACTAGGCATTCGTGCTGGAGACTGCCATGTAAACAGCATGCTGGGCAGTCTTCCAGGGATCTTGATAACATTCTGTAGATGATAAAACTGAGGAAAACACTCCAAATTTCATTTCCTGGTAAATGTAAGTCATCGGCAGAGAAGGCTGCTGAGCCGCTTACTAATGTGTGTAATTGCAGCAGCTCAGTACAGAAAAGCACACATTAAAGGGGTACCAGCCAAAATATTTCTTTCAAGTCAACTGGTTTCAGAAAGTGATAAAGGTTTGTTATTAACTTCTATTTAAAAATCTCCAGTCTTTCAGTACTTATCATCTGCTGTATGTGCTGCAGTATATGTTGTTTTGTTTTCAGTCTAACACAGCACTCTCTGCTGCCACCTCTGTCCATGGCAGGAACTGTCCAGAGCAGCAGCAAATCCCCATTAAAAAAAAAACTTTTCCTGCTCTGGACAGTTCCTGACATGGACAGAGGTGGCAGCAGAGAGCACTGTGTCAGACTGGAAAGAAGTCATTACATCCTGCAGGACATACAGCAGCTGATAAGTACTGAAAGACTGGAGTTTTTTAAATAGAAGTAAATTACAAATCTATATAACTTTCTGAAACCAGTTGATTTAAAAAGAAAAAGATTTCCGCTGGAGAACCCCTTACTCTGTACCCACAATCTGCCCCCTCCTGACCGCTTGTACCTTAGGATAGCTGCTTTCAATCCAAGATCTTTCCTGGGGTCCGTTCTGAAGGTGATGCAGTTATTGTCCTAAAAAAACTTGCAGCCCTGTGTCAAATTGGCGTGGCCTAAAGTGTCTGTGTCCTAGGCTTGCACCGCCTCTCTGTCCCTCCTCCCCGCCCTCTTCACCATTGTTAATGCCCCTGGGTAGGTTTTTTCTATACATCCCGTCTGAACATTGCACAGGTGCCTTAACAATCCAGCCCATGTGCCGTGTTCACACAGCTGATGAATAGGAGAACAAACTGCCTGGAGCATTCCTAATGATGAGGAGGGCAGGGAGGAGGGACGGAGGGGTGGTGCAAGTCTAATGCACAGACACTGTAGGCCACGTCCATTGGGCACAGGGCTGCATTAAACGTTTTTTAGTACAATAACTGCATCACCTGGCGAACGGACCACAGGACAGATCTTGGAATAAAAGCAGCTATCCGAAGGTACAAGTGGTTTGGGGGGGGGGGATCAGATTGTGGGTACAGAGTCACTTTAAGTCACTTGTGGAGTATCGAGCCAAATCTAATATAAATTATATAGGTATGATGTAATGACGTCGGCCAATAGCATATTTTCCCATATTGATCCGTCTAATTTTTCTGCACATATTTGGCAATAATCCTGCCGTTGAATTCCCATAATAAATGGACACAATAATGCTAATTATGGTAAGCGGCATATCTAAAGTCTGTTCTGTAACTCCGAAGTGAGCAGGAAAACATTCTGCTCGGCACAGCCTGTCACTTCAGAGCGCACGCCTGAATTGGCTGCAGCAGAAACAGATAGAGGACCCTTGTGGTGGCGTGTAGGCGGAGGGAGGTGGGGGAGTGATACAATGCCTCTCCATTGCAGCCTGTACTTTCTGTCCACTGTAGAACATTCTCCTGTTGTTCTTAAAGATCAGGTATATGAAAACCGTTCCTCTAAAATACCCCGGTTCCCTCCAGCTGTGTTTTCAGCGCTTTTATAGCCGTTCCAATTACGCTTTCCCATACAGATTAACCCTGTTCATATATCAGACGGCTAAACTGTTCCTGCAAAGTGAGAAGATAATGAAATGACGAACGATACAAAATAAATGTATCCAAAGGGGTGTATGCTAAAAGGAGAAAATGATAGCTCAAGAGAACACAGAACCGAGCAGATCGAGAACAGAGCTGTGTGTTCCCATAGGGAACAATGTAAATGTATTTTATTGTTTTTTACACTCCATGGTTTAGATACAGAGGGTCCGGCCCAAAGAACGTAAAGAGTTAAGTGGTGACGCACTAGCATCACCACTTACCTCCTCTGGACTATGAGTAATAAGCGGAGCATCGTGCACCACAACTTACTGCAATGGAGCGGGGATTGCCGTCGTAATTATGGAAATCCCCGCTCTAAACTGATGGGTGGCAGCCATCTCCTGCACAGTGCCAGTGTGCTCAGCCCCATAGGAGACATAGCGGCCGCTGGGGAGGGAGGACATAAGTGTGCACATAGTTTGGGTTACCCCTAATACACAAACAGCCTTCCCCTTCATACTACCGGCAGTACAGCAGTCTTGAGAAGGAGGAGAATGAGAGCAGCCCCAGAGCTCCTGCACAGTGACATCCTCCCTCTACAGGTGGCCGCCATGCCTCCTATGTAGCTGAGTAAGCCAGCTGCCGAAGTATTACTGTACTGGCAAGACAAACTAAAATAAGATTTCTGCTTCCTGCCAGTACTGAAAAGTGCAGCATACCACCCGATTTCACATGACAATACAGTGGTGCCTTGGATTATGAGCATAATTTGTTCCGGGACCGTGCTTGTAATCCAAATCCGCTCTTAAACCAAAGCAAAATTTCCCATAAGAAATTATAGAAATGCAAACAATTGGTTCCACACCCCAAAAATAATGATTTATTATTCTGAATAACAGGTAAATCTAATGAAACAAACATTCAGAAACAGCAGAATCTGTGATATTATAAGTTACTGTACAGTAATGGAGAGGATGGGAAACACAAGGGCCGACAGAGACTGCAGGGAGCATGAAGGAATGAGCAGGACAGATGCGAGCACAGTATAACAGCACTCTCTGTCCAGAGAGAGAGGGGTTACAGCTATGAAGAGATTACCCCCCACAGTCCTGTCCCCTGATGTAAGCCCCAGCCTGGAGTGGATCTGCTATGATTTGGAAGGTGAGGGAGACTTTCTGGGTTGGAGTACAGTGCTGTAGACCCCGCTATGCAGACCATGCCCCTCCCCCATTCGCGCTTCCACCCAGTACAGGGAGCTCTTACACCAAAGCAATGCTCTTAAACCAAGTCACAATTTTGAAAAACTGTGAGCTCTTAAACCAAAACGCTCTTAAACCAAGTTACTTTTAAACCAAGGTACCTGTGTGTGTGTGTGTGTGTATATATATATATATATATATATATATATACACACACACACACAGGGGGAGATGGGCATGGTCTGCATAGCGGGGTCTCCAGCCCTGTACTCCGACCATGGAAGTCTCCCTCACCTTCCAAATCATGTCAGACCCACTTCAGGCTGGGGCTTACATCAGGGGACAGGACTGTGGAGGTAATCTCTCCATAGCTGTAACCCCTCTCTCCCCGGACAGAGAGTGCTGCATGTATTTGCCCCCATCTGCCCTGCTCATTCCTTCATGCTCCCTGCAGTCTCTGTCCGCCCTTGTGTTTCCCATCCTCTCCATTACTGTACAGTAACTTATAATATCACATATTCTGCTGTTTCTGAATGTTTGTTCATCTATTTTACATGTTATTCAGAATAATAAATCATTATTTTTGGGGTGTGGAACCAATTGTCTGCATTTCTATGATTTCTTATAGGAAAATTTGCTTTGGTTTAAGAGTGGATTTGTATCACAAGCGCGGTCCTGGAACAAATTATGCTCGTAATCCAAGGCACCATTGGGATAACTGCTATAAGGTTCACACTGTGTTTTTGCTTTCTGTTTAATGGGTCTGCTTTTAACTGTTTAAAGGGGTACTCCTGCCAAAATCTTTTCCATTCAAATCAACTGGTTTCAAAAAGTTCTATAGATTTGTAATTTACTTTCTTCTGACCAGAGCAGTAGCAAATCCCCATAGAAAACCTCTCCTGCTCTGGACAGTTCCTGACATGGACAGAGGAGGCAGCAGAGAGAACTGTGTCAGACTGGAAAGAATACACCACTTCCTGCAGGACATACAGCAGCTGATAATCACTGGAAGACTTAAAGTGTCCCTGTCGTGTTGTGTTTTTTTTTTTTTCCAGAAATCAATAGTATAGGCGATTTTAAGAAACGTTGTAATTGGATTTATTAGGCAAATATGCCATTATCTGCATTCAAAAACAACTCTTTGAAGTGACCTCAGTAGGAAACACTCTATTACATAGATGCCAACGATATTATCTGTAGATAAATCCATAACGAATCTTATAATAAAGATATGACTCTGGCTCTGTTAACACGGGCGTCATGGGTCACTTCTGTTAGGTCTCTAGTACTCCTGCACGACAGTCAGTCTGCTGTGTCTGATAAATCCATTATAAGTCAATGAGATACATTAGAATTCATTATAAAAGGGATCAACGCAGAACCGCCATATCAGTCACGGCTGCTGGGAAAATTGGAAACTATGACATCAGTCTGAACACAAACGCCATCCTACCTGCTTATAAGTCTCAAAAACAATGTCATCTTGGAGGAACTCCGCAGGGACTTCCATTTTCACCAGAAATCGCGCCAAATAGGCTCTCTTCTTTAACTCTTTTGTCTTCTGGAGCAGCCAGTATAATAACGGGTGAATGATGGGCTTACTTCCCACAACCAGACCTTGGCGAAAAGCGCTCCTAGGGATGAAAGCAATTAAAGATTAATACATTTAAATGGGTCGCAAAAAACCCTGTTCAGCCATAAAGCCATCAGAGATTTATAGGTTTCAATAAAATCAATGCCAATATTCTAATGGTGAGCGCACATTAAATCACTACATTAACTGTGGACCAAATAATATTTTTTTTTAAATCTTGCGTTAATGATATGTTACCTCCCATGCAACCCTTCAAATCAGAAGATTCAGCAAGTGTATGGCAGCCACTATGCAATCCTTATTAAAGGGGTTGTTCACCAAAGAATGTTTTCTTTCAAATCAACTGATGCCTGAAAGTGCCAGAGATTTGTCATTTACTTCTATTTAAAAAATTTGAGTACTTATCAGCTGCTGTATGTCCTGCAGGAAGTGGTTTATTTTCTCCAGTCTGACCCCGTGCTCTTTCCTGCCACCTCTGTCCATGTCAGGAACTGTCCAGAGCAGGAGAGGTTTTCTATGGGGATTTGCTACTGCTCTGGACAGTTCCTGTCATGGACAGAGGTGGCAGCAAAGAGCACTGTGTCAGACTGGAGAGAATACACCACTTCTTGCAGGGCATACAGCAGCTGATAAGTACTGGAAGACTTGAGATTTTTTTAATAGAAATAAATTACAAATCTCTGGCACTTTCTGTCACCAGTTGATTTGAAAGAAAAAATATTTTGGTGAATAACCCCTTTAATAACCTGTCATTGATATCAGATGAGAGCACTGCTGACACCCGGCACGGCATATATATAGTAAAAAAACCAGCAGGAAGCAAACAGCTCCATAACTTGTGTGGTGGCCATGCTGGGTTACTGCAGCTCAGCTCCCTTTTAAGTGAATGAGAACCGAGTTGCAACCCAAAGCGCCCAATGCACAATGTATGGAGGCACCTGCTTCTAGTTCTGTTTAACCCCTTAATGACAATGGACGTAAATGTATGCTGTAAAAATCATGGCCCAGGTGGCGTATAGCATACATTTACGTCTGCACTTGACACCATCATGCAGTGATGCAGTCATCAGATCCCTTCAAAAGACACAAGCTTATTAGAATCAATGGAGCCGCGTCATAGAGGGACCAGGGTTTCCTCCCACTGGGAGCAGGTCGGACCACCTCCAGTACTACACCCCCAGCCGGTGATAGGTAATAGACGGGCGCCATGCGGGGGAACCGGGCCGCGGTTCAGAGGACTGTGGAACCAGCTTCCCCGTGCCGGCGCCGTTCTATTTATATGCAAAACTTAAAGCAAATGTACTGATGATACTGTACAGTACTGATGATTCATTTGCTTTAACTTTTCTTTTTTTTTTAAATTGTAAATTTTTTATTAATTTTTCCAACAATATATACAAACAGTCAAACAGACTAGACAGGTCATAAAGATTTCCATATAACAATTGTAGTAGGACCAATTTTAAAAGGCACTTAACAGAGCCCAACTAGAGTACCTGAGCGAGGGAGAGATAGACATTTTCTAACAGCATTACCTGTCCCCTAGCGCTCGATCAGTACACAGATCGGTAATTGTCGCCTAAGGAACATCTAAGGCTAAAATGGAACAAAAGGAGCTACTTAGCAATCCAGTCATTTACACGGACATAGGACATACAAAGACATAACATTGAAGGGGGAAAGAGGAAACAGTGGGAAAGAAAGGTAGAGGGAGGGAGGAGGATCTAGGATGTACCGCTGGAGGATGTTGAAGGAGAACTATAGGAGTCCCAAGGAGCCCAAATCTGGTCGAAGGCTTCTATTTTATTGTTCAAAGATGCCGTAAGACGCTCCAGGGAGCGTAGCTCCCCAATCCTCGCTCTGAAGTGCTGGATAGAGGGGGGGGAGGACTGTTTCCAGCATTTGGCGATCAGAGATTTTGCAGCCGTTAGTAAGACTAGTAATAACTTGGCTCTCTTTTTACGAAGGGTCTTAGGGAATAAGTTGAGCAAGCAAAGGCTTGGCTCACAGGGGATATTCATACCGAGGACCACCGACGATATAGCACAAACCTCAGTCCAGAAGGGCTTCACAAGCTCACACTCCCAGAAAATATGAAATTGGGAGCCTCGCTCTCTGGTACACCCCCAGCATAGTGGGGAGACTGAGGCATTAAGCTTATGGAGCAGCTCTGGAGTGTGGTACCAAAACATCATCACCTTGTAATGGGACTCTTTATATGTGGTACATATCGAGGAAGTGGCAGCACGATCCCAAATGACAGTCCAACATTCCGGAGGCAGTGTCCGTCCCAGCCAGGATTCCCACTTAGCCATATACGAGTGCCTCACCTGGGTGTCCCCATCGGGCGAACCTAGAATGCGATAGATATCGGAGATAAGACCAGAGGTCGAAGTTCCCCTTCTGACTAGTTGCTCAAAAGCAGACGGCTTAGAGACCGTAGGGGACCCCAGGCGAGACACCATGAAATGACGAAGCTGGAGATATGTGAAACTCTCCGATGATGGGAGGGCGTGTTTGTCCATGAGCTTGGCAAATGGAAAGAGAGTACGAGTCAGGGGATCGACAATGTCAGCAAATTGGAAGAGATTCTTTGAACCCCATAGTTTGACAGTTGGAGATTGGAGTCCCGGAGGGAAGTCAGGGAAAAGTAAAAAGGAGTTTAGAGGGGAGGCTGGGGAGGTCAACCCAAACCTGGCATTACACGTAGACCATATATGGAGAGAGAAACGTATAGGGCCCAGTAGAGAAAGATGAGTGAAACTAGGCGGCATGGCGTGCCATAAAAAAGAATTAGGGTGATATGGAGCTAGCCATATCTTTTCTATTTCCGTCCATTTCTTATAAGCCAAATATCTGGACCATGCTGGGATTTGACGTAGGTGGGAGGCCCAGTAATAATGGAGGAGATTTGGGACCGCCAGACCCCCTTGGGATTTGCTACTCATCATGACCGAGCTGGGTATACGGTGTCTCTTAGAGGCCCAAATAAACTTAAATATGGCTCTTTGAAGGCTTCTAAGTTCGGAAAGGGGGATACGGACTGGAAGTGTTTCAAAATGGTATAGAAGTTTAGGCAAGATAGTCATTTTCACAGCCGCCACCCTTCCGACCAAAGAAATATAATGTGCTGTCCACTTGGACATAAGAGCCCGTATTTCCCGAAAGAGTGTGGGGAAGTTGGCAGAATACAATGTGGAATATTTGGGGGTGAGGCGAACACCTAAGTATTTAATAGAGGACAGAGTCCACTTAAATTTAAAGTTTTGCTTTAACTTTTCAATAGGTATTTGCAGTAGACAATAAAGTTTCACTGTTAAAGTGTCACTGTCATTTAATTTTATTTTATTTATTTATTTTAGTACAGGCGATTTTAAGAAACTTTGTAATTGGGTTTATTAGCCAAAAATGCATTTTTATCATGAAAAAGCAGTTTGAAGCTCTCCCACCTGTCTTTATTGTTTTCTATGGAGAGGGGAGGGGTGGAGGGAGATGAGACACCAAAACAGGACAACAAAGAGTTAATTTACAGCTACATCACCAGGCTATCGCCTCTGAAGTCAGCACTGACCTCTCTGACCTCTGAATAGAGGATTCTACACAGGTCCTGCTGTGTAATCCTTTGTTCTCTGTTGGTGACTAATCTCCCTCCTCCCCCCTCCCCTCTCCATAGGTTACACAAGGCTCCACTGACTTAAAAGAGTCGAGATTTCCTGATAATGAGCAGTGAATGAAAGAGAGGAGGGGGGAGGGACCTGGGGAAAGTCTTTTTGAATGCAGATAATGGCAGATTTGCCTAATAAACCCAATTACAAAGTTTATTAAAATCGCCTGGACTATTGATATCTGCAAAAAAATAAAAAAATATTACAGTGACACTTTAAGAGTCTACTAGACTCCAGCTTTCCATAGTATCACAGAGATGCATTACAGTTACTATTTGTTCTGACATTTTCTGCTAGGTTAAATTCGAAACTAAAAAACCCCTCTGAGTTATAAAGAAGGTCGGGAAGGGCTGCATGAACTATTGCTGGATTGGGCAATAACGATGATTTAAAAGGCCGTATAAAAAATGGGATTAGCTAACATACAAGCACGTTTTTCTTCTTCAGTCGATCACTGGCCCTTTTACAAGATACGGTTATCCAGGTTTAGAAAAACATAAAAACATGGCTGCTGTTTTCTAGTAAAAGAACAACTCTTGTCTTCCCTTTGGGTGCAGGTTTTGCAACTCAGTTCTATTTTAGTGAATGAAGCTTAATTGCAAAACCTGCATCCAAACTGGAGACAGGAGTGGTGCTGATTCTGGAAGAAAGCAGCCAAGTTTTTCTAAGCCTGGATAACTCCTTTAAGGACGAATACAGATGTCCGCAGAAGCCTGTCCGTGCATGGGAAGTGTTCTGCGGAGTGGACCTTGGCGTTCTCAACATTATAATTAATCATGCAGCTGGGAGATTCAAGGTCCAGTCTGCAGGACACCGTGGATGGGACGTGTGCATTAGCCCTTATTCTGCAAAGGACCCCTGATAAACATGGATGAAAGTCTGCTAAGATCTAATATCCCACTACTGGAGATCTAATATCCCACTACTGGAGATCTAATATCCCACTACTGGAGATATCATTCTGTTGGATACACAGCATGCAAATTCTCTCAGCTATTTAGATGATTAGAGACCATAGTCTCTTGTCCCTCCCCGTCTGCCCATTACCCGTCCGCCCATTACCCGGCAGATCACCCTGTTAGCTTGTGCAATATTCGTTCCATTTACTGAGGGCAAAACCGTCTTTTTCCTACAATTCTTAACTGGATGCCGATCAACTGGCTTCCTCCTCTTTGCTCCACAGATGCCGCACATGCAAAAGTTGTCAAGGTGGCATTAGTGCCAGGTCCAAGGAACACCGGCAGAGATGCTAACATTTTAGGATTAAATTATACAGCCAAGTAAAAGCAGTAGACAGAGAAAACTAAATCTGTGACTGAGAATAAAAGCAATTATACCAGCACATTGTGTTACTGAGGAGGTGGAACACTTCCATTGATAAAAAAAAAAAAATCAAAAGGCAAAGCTTAAAAACACAAATTGTTTCAATGTGGAGAGGTGGATAAATAACAGTTCATTTAAAGGGGTACTCCATTGGGAAAAAAAAAAATTCTACTGGTGTCAGGAAGTTATATAGATTTGTAATTTACTTCTAAAAATCTCGAATCTCCCAGCTGCTGCATGTCCTGCAGGAAGTGGTGTATTCTCTCCAGTCTGACACAGTGCTCTCTGCTGCCACCTCTGTCCATGTCAGGAACTGTCCAGAGCAGGAGAGATTTTCTATGGGGATTTGCTACTGCTCTGGACAGTTCCTGACATGGACAGAGGTGGCAGCAGAGAGCACTGTGTCAGACTGGAGAGAATACACCACTTCCTGCAGGGCATACAGCAGCTGATAAATATTGGAAAGCTTGAGATTTGTAAACAATTTAAATTATAAATCAATATTACTTTTTGACACCAGCTGATTTTGAAGAAAAACGAAATTACCGGAGTACCCCTTTAAGGCTTTGTTCACATTTTATTCTGGCTCATCTTACATTTTTTTTCTCCTTCTGTTGGCGCTATACGTTATGTAAGAACCCCCAATCTCTACCTTCCAGCGAAGGCTGCAACGTATGACCCTGTATAGACATACACTGTAAAAATATTCTATTTTATATTTAATTATTGTATCCATCAGTAAAGAAAAGGTGATGCAAAACTCCAATGCAGGGTACAGGGCCCTATGGATACATTCAGTGTATGTGTGGGAGCAATCCCCATGTGTAAGGCGGACATGACCAGAGGCTTTCCCTGTCTCTTGCACATATTCTCTGATTCAGACATTATAGACTATGTAGAAGCATTTGATTCTGTCACTTTCACACAAGGGTCCATGCTATGCTCCACCATACATTTTCTCCAGCTCTATAATGTCTACACTCCTTGTTCTCTAACTATATCTTTTATCAGACTGACAGCTACATATTTCCACTTACAATACATTGACCACCGTATAAGCCTGCAGACCAGACCAGTATAAGCCTGCAGCCTTGCTGAGCTGTAGACTGTATCCCAGTAAATCATTGCAGT
Source organism: Dendropsophus ebraccatus (assembly GCF_027789765.1). Taxonomy (NCBI): domain Eukaryota; kingdom Metazoa; phylum Chordata; class Amphibia; order Anura; family Hylidae; genus Dendropsophus; species Dendropsophus ebraccatus. Next base: position 11,192,950 of record NC_091456.1, on the reverse strand, counting down.
GTTTAGGCGACATCTATTCACGTAAACTGTCAGGAGAGAATCTGATGATCCAATGTCTGGACGTCAAAGCTGTAAAGAACAAAATTGCCAAAGTGCGGCATCTCCTCCAAGGTAGAAAGTCTACAATATCTGGTCTGGAACAAAAAAAAAATCTCATCTGATCCTGCTTTATCATTAGAGATGAGCGAACCTGGAGCATGCTCAAGTCGATCCGAACCCGATCGTTCAGCATTTGATTAGTGGTGGCTGCTGAACTTGGATAAAGCCCTAAGGCTATGTGGAAATCATGGATATAGTCATTGGCTGTATCCATGTTTTCCAGACAACCTTAGAGCTTTATCCAAGTTCAGCAGCCACCGCTAATCAAATGCCGAACGCTTGGGTTCAGATCGACTTCAATCCGAACCTGGTTCGCTCATCTCTATTATCATTAACCACTGGGCAATAACCAATAGGTCCTTTACCCAAAAGGGTCTTCTTTGGGCAAAAAGTACAGTAATCCTTGACTGCTTGGAAAGGATGTAATTATATGCGCCTTCTTAGTAGCTATGGTGTTTCTCTGAAAATAAGACAGGGTCTTATATTATTTATTTCTCTGACAAAAAGGGCTAGGACTTATTTTCGGAAAAACACAGTATACCTCTATAATGTAGTCCCACTCTATATGGAAGTCAGCCGCCATACTGTATGACCCTTTGCCGTTAGGTTGCTATACTGTAAGTTCCCCTGTAGTTTGGCCTCCATGCTGTATACCCTCTTCCCCATACTGTGTACACGCCACCTCTGCAGGTAGCCCCCATACTGTATACCTCCCTACCCCCTTTACAGGTAGTCCCCATACTGTATACCTTCTTCCCCATACTGTGTACATCTCACCTCTGTAGTAAGGTCCCCATAATGTATACCTCCCTCCCCCTCTGTAGTAAGGTCCCCATACTGTATATCTCCCTCCCCTCTGTAGTTGTTCCCCCATACTGTATACAGCCTCCTCTGTAGTTGTTCCCCCATACTGTATACCTCCCTCCCCTCTGTAGTTGTTCCCCCATACTGTATACATCCTCCTCTGTAGTTGTTCCCCCATACTGTATACATCCTCCTCTGTAGTTGTTCCCCCATACTGTATACCTCCCTCCCCCTCTGTAGTTGTTCCCCCATACTGTATACCTCCCTCCCCCTCTGTAGTTGTTCCCCCATACTGTATACCTCCCTCCCAATCTGTAGTAAGGTCCCCATACTGTATACCTCCCTCCCCCTCTGTAGTTGTTCCCCATACTGTATACATCCTCCTCTGTAGTTGTTCCCCCATACTGTATACATCCTCCTCTGTAGTTGTTCCCCCATACTGTATACCTCCCTCCCCCTCTGTAGTTGTTCCCCCATACTGTATACCTCCCTCCCCTCTGTAGTTGTTCCCCCCCATACTGTATACCTCCCTCCCCTCTGTAGTTGTTCCCCCCCATACTGTATACCTCCCTCCCCCTCTGTAGTTATTCCCCCCCATATTGCATACCTCCCTCCCCTCTGTAGTTGTTCCCCCATACTGTATACATCCTCCTCTGTAGTTGTTCCCCCATACTGTATACATCCTCCTCTGTAGTTGTTCCCCCATACTGTATACCTCCCCCCTCTGTAGTTGTTCCCCCATACTGTATACCTCCCTCCCCCTCTGTAGTTGTTCCCCCATACTGTATACAGCCTCCTCTGTAGTTGTTCCCACCATACTGTATACCTCCCTCCCAATCTGTAGTAAGGTCCCCATACTGAATACCTCCCTCCCCTCTGTAGTTGTTCCCCCATACTGTATACATCCTCCTCTGTAGTTGTTCCCCCATACTGTATACATCCTCCTCTGTAGTTGTTCCCCCATACTGTATACCTCCCCCCTCTGTAGTTGTTCCCCCATACTGTATACCTCCCTCCCCCTCTGTAGTTGTTCCCCCATACTGTATACATCCTCCTCTGTAGTTGTTCCGCCATACATTATACCTCCCTCCCCCTCTGTAGTTGTTCCTCCATACTGTATACCTCCCCCCTCTGCAGGTAGTCCCCATACTGTATACCTCCCTCCCCCTCTGTAGTTGTTCCTCCATACTGTATACCTCCCCCCTCTGCAGGTAGTCCCCATACTGTATACCTGCCTCCCCCTCTGTAGTTGTTCCCCATACTGTATACCCCCTCCCCCCTCTGTAGTTGTTCCCCCATACTGTATACCTCCCTCCCCCTCTGTAGTTCTTCCCCCTCATACTGTATACCTCCCTCCTCCTCTGTAGTTGTTCCCCCATATTGTATACCTCCCTCCCCCTCTGTAGTTCTTCCCCCATACTGTATACATCCCCCCTCTGCAGGTGGTCCCCATACTGTATACCTCCCTCCCCCTCTGTAGTCCCCCCCCCCATACTGTAAACATCCCCCTATGCGGTAAGGTCCCCCATACTATATACCTCCCTCTCCCTCTGTAGTTGGTCCCCTATACTGTATACATCCCCCTCTGCAGGTAGTCCCCATACTGTATACATCACCCTCTGTAGCTGTTCCCCTATACTGTATACCTCCCTCCCCCCTCTGTAGTTCTTTCCCCATACTGTATACCTCCCCCTCTGCAGGTAGTCCCCATACTTTATAATTCCCCCCTCTTCACCCCATATTGAGTGTCCCCTATTGTGCATCTTCTTACCCCTCCTGCCTCCCCGGCAGCTTGTGTTAATCAGGGGCAAAATAACAATCTCTGTCAGCTCAGAGATACAAATGAATAATAGTGCCATGTACGATGCCGGTGTAAGAGCTAAGTAATACTTTATAGTTTAGTATCACCTGCAGGTCATACATGGTATAAAGCACATCTACACATAAGCATGGTAATATGTATTCTGGTCTCGGGTACAGAGCAGCACTTCATCAGTCACATACCGCACTCTTCTGGCTGACCTGGGAAACAACACAGACCGGATCCTAACAGTGAGGTTTCCAGTTTGTGTTTTATGCCAAACAGTTACATAATAAAATAAAAGAGTGCAGAGAATGATTATCGTATATTACACCAAATGACGTCCCTTTTCCTGTACTTATCACTGCTATAAGTGTGAGACCATTCTGGACAAACAGCGTGTAGAGCAGTTCGTAGTAGGACACTGTTCAGATAACCGCCAAATGTCCACTGGTCCAAAAATCACAGATTACTTCCCAAAAACAAATGTATACTCTTTGGCCGTGATCTTTATTAAGAATGCCAAAAACATAAAAATTTACTGGGGGAGATAATAAAAACTGACCTATAAAAAAAACAGCATTGAATAAATTGAATGACAGGTGCCACACTTGTCAGGTGATTAATCAGCACCCCTGCAACATGATTGTGGGGTGCCAATGGGTTACTTAGCAAGCGGAGGGTCCATACTTACCTTCCAATGCTGCCAAACAGTCTCCGCTGATGGAGTGGATGGCCGTAATTTAATGGCAAATAACGGCCATTTTTTCAAAACAACGGCTTCTGTTTTAAAATAATGGTAATTGTTTGACAAATAAAGGACGGCCATCCACTCAATTTCAGCAGTGTGTGAACATAGTCTTTCTGTGTTTAAATTCACTCCTAGTTTTGGTTGAAAAATACCAAGCAAAAATACTGGGGGAGCATAGCTTAAAAATGCACCAGATTTATTAAAGGGAAACTGACAGAACGGAATTGCTAATAACAGTGCAGCCTGTGCTCAGTTAGGTAATAAACAAGGCGTCTGTTAGAAGCTTTATATCCTTACTCGCTCTATTCTTATATATAAAAAAAACTTTTATAGTTCAGGGACAGCGTTTCAGAGGTGTTTCTGTAACACTGCAGGTACCTGCCCTCCTCTGCCACCCGCTGTTCATCTGGTCCCCACCGCCTCCTCAGTGAATGACTGACAGCCTGGTCTGCTGCGGGACAGATGAAACCCCATGAAGATACCACCCTCTATGTTCTCGCTTCATCTTTGGTGGTGGCATCTGAGACCTGCCACGATCGCAGACACTGACAGGCCGAACACTAGAGAGAGAGGAGCTCTAGCAGTAAGCTTGTTAGTATTGGCCAAGCATGGTTGGACTCGGAGGTTGCCATGTTTTTTTACAAAACTGAAAAAATGGCGCAAGTATATAAAGGTACAAACAGATTCCCTGCATAGAAAATAATAGACATCCTATTTTTACCTAACCGCGCTCCCCCAGGGTCCTTCTTCTGGGCCCCTGCTACTTCCGAAACTCAGCTCGTCTCAGCAGAGAAAGTTCGCTCAGCCAATCAGTGGCCACGGTGCTGTCCCGCTTCAGTCAGTGGTGTCGCTACCTAGATGAAGCCATCTCAGAAGTAGTAGCCGGAGTGTTTAGCAGGGGACACAATGACACCACAGAAGGACCCCCAGGGGAGCATGGTTAGGTAAGAATAGAATGTCTATTATTTTCTATGCAGATCAAGCACAATATCAAACCTTTTAAATGGTCTCAGTACCCCTTTAAAGGGATTTTTCCACTGTTCTTCCAATAAGTCTGCATTAACAGGACAGTTTACAAACTTTAACAATTATCGGTACCTACATGTCTCCTGGAGGTTTATATTTCAGGATACTTAAAATGTTCAACATCCTCTTTGCGGTTTGATCTGGCATTTCTTCACGAATATCAAGGGAATGCTACAAAGGAAATTATATAACAGAGAATAAATAACCTATTAAAGATGTATATAGAAAATGGTAAAGAAGCTGTTTACCTCTCTGTGCTCCCCCTGTGTCCCTGGCAGAACAATTCCGCCTCCATTTCAGAGACGGGCCCGTCTCAGCGGTGACAGCTCGCTCAGCCAATCACTGAAAGACAGGACACCACCAGTGATTGGCTGAGTGGGCTTTCACTGCCGAGTCCATCTTTGAAGTGGAGGTGGGATTGTTCAGCAGAACACACCAGAGACCCATAGGAGGACATCATGGAGAGGCAAGCATAGCTTCTTTATTGCTTGCAACAATATATATATAAATGCAAATAAATATATATGCACACATACAAGTAGTGCGGTTTGGTGTACAATAAGTGGGTAGAAAAGGGGGAGTGTAGCGGCCATTACACAAGTTGGTTGGGGTTGAATGGGGGAGGTGTGGGAAGGGGACAAAACTGCCAAGGGGGGAGGGGGATGGGAACAGTATTGCTGCCACTGGTGAGTGCCGCACTATGGTTTGGTACTGTTGGGGAGGTATATTGTACCGCGTTTTGTGCTGCTAGGGGATATTGTGTACATGGTGTGCTAGTATTTGGTCAAGGCTGTGGGAGCTACAATCTAGTGATAAGAACACAGTGACTAAGACACGCACAGCAATATTGGCATACGGTTATGTGGTTATTCCTGGTGCCCACGGTTTCCTTTTAATTAAATGGAGAGCTGGATGTGCAAGTGCTTGGGTGTCACTCAAACCTAATGGTGCGTTTACACAGAGAGATTTATCTGACCAATTTGGGAACCCAAAACCAGGAATGGATTTGAAAAGAGGAGAAATCTCAGTCTTTCCTTTATGGCCTGTTCTCTGTTTATAGTCTGCTCCTGGTTTTGGCTTCAAAAATCTGTCAGATAAATCTGCCTGTGTAAACGCACCATAAGAAACTTTTGGAATCTTGTGAAATTTACAATTAACCCTTTAAATGAACAGTTGCACAAAAAAAAACATTTATCCACAGTATAGGTGGTAAATGGATGATGCGTTTGGACCCACCACTGGGACCTCTACTTAATCACGAGGGCCTACAGTCCCCTATCTGAATGGAGCAGTATTGAAGAGAAGCAAGTACAGAGATGAATGGGAGCAGAAACACATGTCCATTCAAATCAGGGATTCAGGACGCCCATTCTCATTGAATGAAAGATGACTCAATGGTTGGACCATGTACAATGTACATTGTCCAACCACTTTAGTGTTAATCTGGCCCTTCAAATAACAACAGAATGGTGATAAACCATAAAACTAGTGAGTCACCACACATACAATAACATTTAGAATAACATTTAGGGCATAGATCCCATTTTTGTTCAGGACTAAATCTATGCAGTGCACATTACCTTAGTGTCAATTTCTGCAAGAACATCATTCAGGACTTGTAACAGCTGCATAGGCTCCAGCGAGTCGAACGTTATTAGGTTCAGGTTCTTCTTGAACGGCTCCTTGTTTAGTTTTTCCACAATGAATTTTAGTTGGTCACTCATCTTTAATTGTGAGGCTGATATCTGTACAAAGAGAGAAGGAGATTCTGTTACTAATCTGTTATGTGAAGGGTTAATACTTTGCAACAAGGTCAGATTAACACTGGAGAAGGACACTGGGTATATTACTTAATAGAAACAATGTAGACAACAGCCATGAGGTATATCATGACATACTCTGGTAATAAACAATAATTGTCAGCAGATCCACACAGCATGACAAGATCTGGTGGTGATGTGTAATAGGGTACAAACTGGTTGGATTTAAAATGAACCTGTTACAGGGTTTTAGTTTGTTAAAGGGGAACTATCACCAGGTTAGACTAATCCATGGGTCTCCAAACTGCGGCCCTCCAGCTGTTGTAAAACTACATTTCCCATCATGCCTGGGCAGCCAAATCCAAAGCTTTAGCTGTCCAGGCATGATGGGAGTTGTAGTTTCACAACACCTGGAGGGCCGCAGTTTGGAGACCCATGGACTAATCTAACCTGCTGATATGTCCCTATTGTGCACTTGGTGCCAAGGAGGAAAGTATATCTCTTACCTTCCTCCTTGGTGCCGTTCCCGTGCTGTTAGTAGTGTAAACCTTGGTCCGGAGCACCATAAGGAGCACTGCCCCGCTCAATCGCGAAAGCCAGCCCGCCCCTTCAAATGAATCAATGAAGTGGGCGGGCCGTATCAGCGTTCTAGGGACGGGGCAGTGCTCCTAACGGTGCTCCAGACCAAGGATTACACTGTTAGAGCCTCAGCTGCAGTTTTCCAGTAAGTGTGTGACGACCGGTGGTCAATATAGAAATCAGGCTAGAAAAATAAATGAATTAAACTGAAAAGATGAAGTATACGACCTCCCCCACTCATTTAACATTATTTATTGGTACTGACAGTGTCCATTTAAACTAATAGCATGGTGCTATAGAGCTCAATCTGATTTACGGAATACCTTGCTTTTACAGATTAAGCCCTCCTGTGCTGAGATAGCAGCGTGTTTATAATTATGGAAATGAGCTCAGGAAACCTATGGGGTGTTCCCCTGGAGGCAAAAGCCCAGTTATGTCTATACTACCGCTTGCCTGCAACACCCCTGTGCTTGCTTCCATCAGCCTCCAGTTGCTTGATTGACATTTACTAGGCTTTATAGTCCTTTTACACAGAGCAATAGGTCATTTTTTTTTTAGATCAAAATAGTTTTTATTGAACATTTTTCAAAAACACATTTTCTCCCAAAACAAAGATCCCCCAGAGGGCATACCCTCCGACCCACATCCACCCTAACCCCCCCACCCCCAACTTTCCAATTCCACCATCCATACAACTATACAAAAAGTACAGATGTTCCACAGTTCCACAGATCATAACGTTACTTTGACAATACGAGTGTTCGCGAGCTGCAACCTTGAGCAATAAGATCTGATAGGCTAAATAAGCCCACATGTATCATATGTCTACTGGCAAGTAATGAAAACAGCGCAAAAATGAAAAATCCAGTCATTCTACATACTTATGTGTATCGCATCCCAGCTCATGTGCGGGAATCCGGGGGCGCCAGCTCTGGAGTAGCCATCCATCGTCCCCACAACTTTTCAAATTTCTTTTAGCTTTTCTTTTCTCATACGCATATCTTTCTATACCGATCAACCAATTTACCTTCCCCACAAATTCAGACACCGAGGGGGGGGGTCTCGTCCAGCCAGTGCTGTGCAATAAGCTTACGTGCCATGAACAAAATGCGCGCCACAGCTGTCTGTTCCACCACATTCAAAGCCAAGTCATCCACATACCCTAAAATATAAACCAGGGGAGAGTGCTGCAGTTCCACCTCATAGGCTTTATGTATAGCTGACCCCACCCCTCTCCAGTAGCGGAACAGCTTGGGACAACGCCAGAACATATGTAGGAGACCCCCTTCATGGACATGGCATCGAGGACACATGGGTGTATCCCTGGCTTGAATACGGAAAAGGAAGTGCGGCGTGCGGTATACACGGTGCAATAGATATAAATGCGAGAGACGATGCTGCTCTCCCAGGGATAATTTGGGTGTCATCTCTAGTATCTCCTTCCATTGACTTTCTTCTATGGGACCAATATCCGCCTCCCATTTTTCCCTTAACGTGAGCGGGAATCTGTCTAAGAATTTAGACACGATATGTCTATAAAGGCAGGAAATAAGACCCGTAGTGGATTCAGAGTCCCCCACAATATTCATGGGTGGCAGGTATTGCACCCCTGACACCAGCAATTCCCCCTTCGCTTCACATGCATGACGCAATTGTAAGTACTTATAAAACTGAGTGTGAGAGAGAACATATTGACTTTGCAGTTGGTCAAACCGTTTCAACTGACCGCCATCATACAGCTGCATTATTTTCCTAAGTCCCGCATCTCTCCAGGTGGAAAACCCCTCCAGGAAATAAAAATCCCCTAACCATGGAGTGTCCCAGATAGACGTGTATGGTGTGTATCCCTTTATGCCATATAAATCCCTTATTTTCCACCACATCTTGTGGATAAGCAGTATTGTCGGTACTTGTGGGGTGAGCGATACTATCCGTTTGGCCTCCAAAAGTTCAAATAGATAGTCAGTCCGTAAGTGGTGTCCAATCAGTGTCTTGTTCTGGTCCCCCCCCCCCCGTCATCTATTTCCCACCCCTTTAGGTGTTGCAGTTGGGCCGCTAGAAAGTACATGGCTGCGTTAGGGACTGCCAGACCTCCATCATCCTTGGATCTCTGCAGGGTTTCTAATTTAATGCGCGGATGTTGGGAGCCCCATATCAGTGCACGGAAAAGAGCATGGATCTTATGAAAGAGACGAGAAGGAAGCCACACAGGAGAGTTATGCAGGATATATAATAATTGTGGCATCCAAATCATCTTCACCAGATTTGCTCTGCCCACCACCGACAGAGATAATTTGCGCCAGATAGCTAGCTTTTGTTGGAATTTACCTATCAGGGGTGTCATGTTCAATCTTTCATAAGCTCTGACATCTCTAGATCCCAATCGGTCATTTAACGATTTTGAGGCACCGATTTAGTTTTTATAACGATCAGTGTTTAGACGGAAAGATAAATCGTTTGAAAAATCGTTATTGCGATAGTTTTAAGAATTTTCTGTGAACTTTTAAGAATTTTGCGAATTTTCAGTGAACGACCAACGATGATTTGAGAACATGTTGAAAGATCACAATGAACGATTTCTCGCTCGTCGCTTGATCGTTCCCTGTGTTTACAAAAGACGATTATCGCTCAAATGCCATCGTTATTGCAAATTGTTCACCGATAATCGCTTCATCTAAATGCGCCATTAATTTCAACTTCACCTACTGAGAGCTGAGCTTCTTCCAACAGCAACAATTTCAGGACAGGTACACTTTAAAGTGGTTCTGTAACTCCCTTATCCTTAATTTCATCTTTCATCCCTTATAGCTTAATTTCATCTGTGGACACCTAGGTGGAGCTGTGTCACCTAGGTGGGGCTTCACAGCAATTGTGCCCAGGGAGAGGGAGCCCCAAATGTCCTGAAGCTCCGCCTAGGTGACACTGTCCACAGATGAAATGAAGCTATTTTAGAGCAGGAAGAAGACACAGACAAGTGTTATACAGGTATATATCATATGTGCAGCATCTAAGCTTGTGAATGGTGCGGAGAACCCCACATAGAATAAGGGGGGGGGGGGGTGACTATCACTTTAAGGCTATGGTCACACACAGTATTTTGCAACCACACAGAAAGGATTTCCACTATGTGTGAACATAGCCTTTCTGTGTTTTCAATCCACTCCTAGTTTTGGTTTCAAAATACTGTGTGCGAACATAGCCTAAGGGTACAAACACACTGGGCGTATCCGCAGCGGATTTCTCTCTGCAAATTCGCAGAAAGACCCGCTGTGGATCGCAGCCCTGTACATTCTATGGGCAGAAAAACTCACAGCGGGATGTCAGCAGCCGGGCCCGTTAACCCCCCGCCCGCCGGAGCCTATACATCACCTGGTACCCGGGGGGTTCCTGGCATGTCCCGCTCAACGAATCAGTGCGCTGCCCCACCGCAGTACACTGGCTGAGCGGGACGTGAAGACACCAGGAGTCCTGAAGCAAGCCGGAGCGGGGACCAGGTGATGTATACGCTACGGCGGCCAGGGGGTTAACGGGGTGGGCTGCTAACATTCCGCTGCCAGTTTGTCTGCCCATAGAGTGTACAGGGCAGGGATACGGGTTTCGCTGGGAATTCACAACGAGAAAAACCGCTGTGGATAAGCCCAGTGTGTTTGTACCCTAAGGTTATGTTCACACAATGTATTTTTTATGACAAGAACGGCCATTGTTTGCAATTAAAAACAACGCCTGTTCTTGTCATAAAAAAATGCATTGCGTTGAAGTCAAGGCAAACGGCGGCCGTTGTTCACACAGCCGTAGAAATTATCGACCTGGTGATTATATCCGGCCACTGTGCACTGAAATCGGTGCCGTTTTCAGGGCAACAACGGACATTGTTTGACAGTTACTACAACGGCCACTGTTTTTGAGTGCCAAAAAACAGCCGTTGTCCTTAAAATGGATGAACATAGCTAAAAGGGGAATAATCCCTACAAATCAGGTGTCAAACTTGGGCCCTTTAGTTGTTGCAAAACTACAATTCCCATCATGCCTGGACAGCCAAAGATAAAGCTTTGGCTGTCCAGGCATGATGGGAAATGTAGTTTTACAATTAGTGGAGGGCTACAGGCTGACACCGGTGGACTAGGTGATGGAGGCCCCTAGACAACTGCCCCTTTACCCTCTCTCTGCTCTGTTACACACTGAGGATATAACAGGCCACATATCATCCCTGCTGTCTATAGGTAATGCTGTATATGCACCAATGTCCGACAACTGCGAACTATTAAAGTTACAGTATTCAAATCATGAACCAACAGGAGCAGAATATGAACGAAGACCCAGATAACATTACCTGACACAGTGAAGCCCGCTTCTCTGACGATGATCGTAGTTTGTGGCTGTTGCCTAGGTGACAGCTTCCCAGGCGTAACGTCACTTCCGGGAATGACAGGAAGTCCGGGAGACAAAGCGAACACGTGTCCCTCCTGCTGCTGCACGAGAGCGCGGCTTTCTCCTCTACCCGACGCCTTGTCTCGTGCTGCCCCCTCGCGGCGATGTGCGGCAGAAGTGACAGTTTGCTTAGGATTCCTATAACTGACTGCAGCGAGTAAGAAGAGAGTCCACCAGCTGAGTAGCAGCATGAAGATCATTGGTATAAGGCAAAACCCCCATGCAATTAAATAGTACATGTAGCAGTCAGTGTTCATCATGTGACCTTATTTGTTTTTCAGAATATGAGAGGTGAATGAACCAGTTAGGACTCACAGAATCAGTATACTGACTATAGTAATCATGGAGAACGCAGGACTAAGGGCCAATTCACACAGCTCGAGCAGTACATGGATCCGGGACACCTATGGATGTGTGTATGAGCGTCATGAAAATGACTGCGTCAGCTAGTGACAGAAAAGCTGAACAGAACGATGTATCACTTCCATTGTTCTGTGCAGCTGATCCAGAGATCTCCTCCTTAATAACATGGACAATAAGTAGTCCTCTCCATTATGTGCATGAGCTCAGCAGTCCTGGATATTCATGAGAAGCAGAAAACTCTGCCCACCAACTGCTGATTGGCAGTTATCTATCCGCGCTGTGTATAGTCAGTCAACTGTCAATCAGCAGCTGGAGGGCGGAGGGAGGGGTGCGGCAAGAATCCTATTCTCCTGCATATTAGGAGAACGGCTGAACAGAATGATGTAAGTAATACACCGATCTGTTGAGCATTTCTATCACTAGTTTTTGCTGCCCTCATAAACCTAGTGACAGATTCCCTTTAAAGCTATGCTCACATAATGTTTTTAACTTTCTGTTTGTTATTTTTTTTAAATTATGTCCATCATTTCGCTGTTTGGCCGTCTGTCAGTGTAATGACGGCTGTTGGTGCATTATTATAGGTCAGGTGGACTGATTGGCCTTTGGATATGTCTTTATTAAAAAGTCCATTGAATTTAATAGTAAGGACTGTGAAAAAAGAAACAATGTGTGTGAACAACAAAGAAATTGTGGCTGTTGTTTGCAAAAGACGTCCGCAAATAATTGCCATGATCATTATTTAGACGTTCGCACAGAGAACACCTGTCATTTTATACACTACGTGCGTTGCATAGCCGTCATCCCATTGAGATAAATTAAGATGCAGTAATATAAACGTCTTTTTGTTGATTTTTTAATTTTATTTAGTATGAAAAATAGCCTAAAGTGTGTTTCTCAGTGGCCGTTTTTTGATACTGAAAATAACGGTCGTTGTTTAACATACTTTGGCAGCCGTCATTACAATGACGGCGTTGGTACATTATTTAAAGTTAGGTTTAACCCCGCTGGGACCCTGCTTTGAACAGCACGCTCCGGATGTGCAGCCGGGCAGTGCCTCTATTAGCCGGCGCGGGTCCCGTTGCCGCGCCGACTAATTAAGCACTTCAATGCAGCTGTCAAACCTGACAGCTGCATTGAAGTGCTTTATACACAACATCCCTGATGTCTAGTGGGTCAGATCTCCCCCCCCCCCCCCCGCAATGCGATCGTGGGGGGATAGATCCGTTCTTCTGTCCGTGCCGGGCCTCAGCGTCGCAATGACGCTGATCCCGGCTCGGCAATACATTGCTATGGCCTGCAGCAGGCCAAAGCAATGTATGACCGATCTAATCTAATCGGTCTAATTGAATTTTTTAAAAGCAATCACATAAAATAAAAGTTATACATGTTATTTATCGTTGTAATCGTAACGAATTATTACTAAAGAAATAATAAGACAATAGACCAGCTGACAATATAAAACCATATTAGATGCAAATTCATAACCAACAAAACACAACTCACCACATAGGACATGAGTCACTTGTTTTGTCTGGTCTCTACAGTGCACGAACAGGAAGACCATAGACAATACATGGCTTTCCAGTACACATCTACACACCAGTCCTTAGCTGTTCTGCAGGGTAATACAAAGCATAGCCCGGAGCTGGCGTACATTGTGTGTGGTGCAGGCCTGAGTCATTAAAGGGAGTCTCCAGGGAAAAGTTTTTTATTTGAAATCAACTGGTGTCAAAAATGTATACAGATTTGTAATTTACTACTATTTAAAATTCTCCAGTTTCACAGTACTTCTCAGCTGCTGTATGTCCTGCAGGAAGTGGTGTATTCTTTCCAGTCTGACACAGTGCTCCCTGCTGCCACCTCTGTCCATGTCAGGAACTGTCCAGAGCAGGAGAGGTTTTCTATGGGGATTTGCTGCTGCTCTAGACAGTTCCTGACATGGACAGAGGTGGCAGCAGAGAGCACTGTGTCAGACTGGAGAGAATACACCACTTCCTGCAGGACATACAGCAGCTGGTAACGACAGAAAGATTGGACTTTTTGAATAGAAGTAAATTACAAATTTGTATAACTTTCTCACACTAGCTGATCTGAAAGAAAAAAAAACCTTTGCAGGTGTTACACATGGCTCTCAGCCAACTACACTTCTTACTTCTCCTGTTCCCTGTATAGCCCCACCAATGGGAAGTTAGACCCGGTCACCCCTATATAAGCCGAATTAGTTCCTGGTGGGAAGTCTTTTGTCAGTAGATGGTGAGAAAGAGAGAAAGACAAGAGAGAGAGTCCCTGCTGCAGTGAAGCCGGGCCTGGCCCAGGCCAGGGCCCCTGTCAGGGACCACACAGACAAAGAGACAGATTTCTTAATAGAAAGACCTTGCCTAAAGATGCAGTGCTAAAACCCACAGGAGGGGTAACCGTCCTCTAGGAAACACCTTGTCCACGCAAGGGATCCCAGTCAGGACAGTCCAAAAGGACTGTTCCTCAGTAAGAGAAAGCGGAGTTAAGCCGACATATCTTACTGGTTTCACATGGCTATCCTGGGGGGTCTCTGGACCTCTGCTATGCCCAGTGGTAAAGGCCTGGAACTCCTATTACCCAACCTGGCACTCACTAATCTGGTTGGTCAGATGGACAACTATCTATACATGAGTACAAGTATTCTTCCCTTATCTACTACTACACTGTTCTTCACCCAGTTCTGGGCAGAGTACACGTCTATATTGGACAAGGCCCCAAGACGGTCCCTACACCTGCACTGTACTACTACCTTACAGTACCATCACCTGCACCTCTCCAGACCTGTGATTTTCTACTGTATTGCCCTGAAGTCTTACAGTAAGTTGCCTTTTGGTTACTTGCTGGGCCCTGGCCCATTTTTGTCGCTGCACCTACACCTTGTGCTAACCCTTCAGGCATAGTGACCATGTGTCTGTGGGTGGGTAACGCCAGTCCTGGCCACCGTGACAAGTGTCCCAGCTACAAAACACCAGAGCCCACCTGCTGCACCCGGGCCACGGCATTATGGCTTATGTTATAAGGGGTTCTATGACCCATTGCCTACAACAAGTTGTATTGTCCCTCATTTACTTTGATTATTTAGTTATTATTGTGCATTTTTGTATACATTTATCCTATAACCGGCCCCCATTGCGGATGTATTTGATCCCTGTTCAGTGGGGTGTACACCCTTTATCCCAGGGTGTTGTTTGGCATGTTTTTAAATGTTTTTAGTGTTTTTTGGTTGAGCTCTATCCCTAATGAAGTACATACATTTTTTGCTACTAATTTTAGTGTAAATATTTTTTATGTTCTTCTCTGTTCTTTGTTCTTCTCTTTTACAATATTGCTTGCTTAAAGCGACTCTGTACCCACAATCTGACCCGCCCCCAAACTATTTGTTACTTCAGATAGCTGCTTTTAATCCAAGATCTGTCCTGGGGTCCGTTCAGCAGGTGATCAAGTTTTTGTCCTAAAAAACAACTTTTAAACTTGCAGCCCTGTGTCAAACGGCCATGACCTAGAGTGTCTGTGCATTAGGCTGGCACACCCTCTGTCCCTTCTCCCCGCCCCTTTCCTCATTAGTAATGCTCCAGGCAGTTATTTTCCTATTCATCAGCTGTGTGAGCACGGCACATGGGTTGGATTGTTAAGGCACCTGTGCAGTGTTCACTGCAGAGGAATAGCAAATATCCTGCCAGTGGCATTCCTAATGATGAAGAGGGACGGAGGGGTGGTACAAAGTTAGGGCACAGATACTCTAGGCCACGGCCGTTTGGCACAGGGCTGCAAGTTTAAAAGTAGTTTTTTTAGGACAATAACTGCATCACCTGCCGAACGGACAGATATTGGAGTAAAAGCAGCTATCCGAAGGTACAAGCAGTTTGGGGGGGACAGATTATGGAAACAGCATCCCTTTATGTATGTGTGTTGCACCCGATTGCTGTATTGTTTGGTAGAGTGGTGCCCGCTTTCTCTATACTTCACATTTCTGTGTTTTCAATCCACTCCTGGTTTTGATTGCAAAATACTAAGCAAAAATACTGTGTGGGAGCATAGCCTTAAAGTGAAAGTAAAAGTTAAGTAAAGTACTTTAATAAGTATATGAAATAAAACATACGGAAGACCTATTTTTTACATGGAAGGTGACTATAAAATAGTCAACAGATAAATACTAGAAAAAAACATCATAAACGTTTATGGGGCTGTTATTAGAGGTTGTTATCATGTCTGTGCAATAATGAAAGTGTAAGTAAGTCAAAGAAATTGTTATATATCTTATCTTCTTAGCTGTTACTTTGCCAAACGGTCAATAATAGATTTTATTCAGATACATTTTCTCTGTGTTGATTTTATTGTTGGCAATTCTCTTTATAGCCGCTACCAGGCCGCTCCCCTGGATTGTCAGATAATTGGCCTTCCCGTAGGCCGGGGTCACAGATTAAAGGGGTTATCCTACAAAAAATATTCTGTGTATTTCAATAGTATATATGAAAATAAACATTTCATCCATAACAGTTGATTGAAACTACTGTATATCTTATGAGAAATCTTACTTTAGTCTCTCGGTCTACCAGTCTACCTTCCAGTGGAGCCATGAGTTATGTTGCTGGGCTCCTCACCGGACACACTGATACCTTAGTACATCTGTATATCATATACTGTCTTTTAGCACTTCTATAAGCCTGTATATATCAGGAGAAAGCAGTGGGGTGACTAGTGTTTCCTGCACCCAGAGCAAAGATTTAGTTTGGCACAAACATGTTTTACTTTTTGCCAATGCACAACCTCAGATGAGCCAGGGCGGGCACAGACTACTCCTGCACCCTATCATGGAGCTACTGGTGGAAACGATGGCAGCCTCAGATGTGCTGGATTTATTGAGAGCCGTGCATCTGTTACATCCAGTCTGCTCAGGAGCGAGTATGGAATATTTTAATTATATTTCTTGAATTCATTTGTGCAACTTTCTTCTTAACAACGGCTGTGGTTATTATGAAAATATACGTTACCTTTCCGTCTATGGGATCCCGGTCAGAGTGTATACACATGGTCCGGGATGATCTTTAATGAGACCGGCTGGGTCACGGAATGGCCAGTCCCATACGCAGTCTGAGCATAGCCTTAGTACGTGTACTCACTGTATATACTGACGGCAGCTCCTTGTGTACCTCATAGACTCCCCTCCAGGCTGGGCTGCCCTGCTCTGTTTTGTATCTGTCCATAAGTTCTTTCAAATCAACTGGTTCAAGCAAGTGCCTGACGTTTGTAATTTACTCCTATTAAAAAATCTCAAGTCTTCCAGTACTTATCAGCTGCTGTGTGTGCTGCAGGAAGTGGTGTATTCTTTCCAGTCCAACACAGTGCTCTCTGCTGCCACCTCTGTCCATGTCAGGAACTGTCCAGAGCAGTAGCAAATCCCCATAAAAAAACCTCTCCTGTTCTGGACAGTTCCTGACATGGACAGAGGTGGCAGCAGAGAGCACTGTGTCAGACTGGAAAGAATATGCCACTTCCTGCAGGACACACAGCAGCTGATAAGTACTGGAAGACTAAAAAATATATTTAAATGAAGTCAATTACAAATCCCTGGCACTTGCTGGGACCACTTAATTTGAAAGAAAAAAAAATAGTTGAACAATCCAGTGTAATCAGTCTTCACCACTACAATAATTCTGTAACGTCTAATTTTGCATCCTATGTTAATTTGTATCTGATCGCGCTCCTCAGTTGTATCGCTGTATTCACATTGGTAGTGAAGCGATCTTAGATGACAACAAGTTGATATATTCCTATACACATGGTCACTCTGAGCACTCTGGTAATGAGCTGCACCAGCTGTAAGCCGGAGTGTGTTGATGGCAACAATATGTCCTGTTCACATTCACTCACTGGCCTCCTGCAGCTTTAAAACTATTGTTCAGAGCACTCTGTTATGGTCCTTTTAGACGGAGCGATAATTCGCACGATTAACGATTTTGATTGAACGATGTGTTTTCTATAACTATCAGCGTTTAGACGGAACGATACATCGTACGGAAAGATCGTTTTGTGATCCTTTTGCGATCGCTTAAGCCTATCACACATAGGTGAGATCGTTGAAAGAATGTTTACATGGAACGATCTGCGATTTTTTTTGCTAACGATCAACAACGATTTGAAAACATGAAAGATCAAAACGAACGATTTCTCGCTCGTCGTTTGATCGTTCGCCGTGCTTACACGGAACGATTATCGTTCGAATCCGATCGTTATCGTGCAAATTCGAACTATAATCGTTCCGTGTAAAAGGACCATTAGCTGCACCACCTGTAAACTGCAGTGTGTTAATGGCAACAGTTGATCAACTGTTGCCATTAATGCTACGTTTACACGAAACGATAATTTGCCCGATCGTACGATTAACCATGTCGGAGTAACGTTTTTTTTTCCATAACGATCAGCGTTTAGACGGTACGATATATTGTACCGAAATTTGTTTTGCGATCGCTTAAAGCCTATCTCACACATTGGTTAAATCGGCGAACAACTGTTCACACGGAACGATCTGCGATTTTTCTTGCGAACGATCAACGCCGATTTGAGAGCATGTTGTAAGATCAAAATGAACGATTTCTCGCTCGTCGTTTGATCGTTCGCTGCATTTACATGTACGATTATCATTCGAATTCGATCGTTATCGTGCGAATTGTTCCGTGTAAACGCAGCATTACACACTGCAGTTTACAGGTGGTGCAGCTAACTAATAGAGTGCTCTGAACAATAGTTTTTTTGCATCCTGTCTAACGATCCCCATGCTGGTTTATGTACAGGATATAGAATACAGGTCTGTCCAATGAGGTTTCTGTAACATAACCTAATATACATAACTTTCTGCTTTATAGTGCTACTATATCTGATGATGCTGGTGCCGCACCTCTTGTTTCCTGTTGTATCTTGTCCACGTAAATTACTTCACTCACCTAATTAGTATAATTATACTACATGTAATACTAGTTTTGTACACTGAATATTTACATATATCTTATATTTCTTATTACATTTTTCTTAATGAGCATACACATCAGAGAAAAATGCACTGATCATGGCTGGACTGGAAACAAATATTATGCGACTGTCCAGCAAACATGATCTTAAAGGAGTTATCCCTTACTTCTATTAAAAATCTCAAGTCTTCCTATACTTATCAGCTGCTGTATGTACTGCAGGAAGTAGTGTATTCTTTCCAGTCTGACACAGTGCTCTCTGCTGCCACCTCTGTCCATGTCAGGAACTGTCCAGAGCAGGAGAGGTTTTCTATGGGCATGTGCTACGAGAATGGGACAAGCGATTCAAATAAAGACTACGTCAGCTGATTCAGTGCAGCGGCGCAGATCCGGTGGTATGTTACACTTATTATTGGCGGTAAGGTGAAACATTCACTTTAACTGTTCCAGCATAATCTGCAGTGTAGTAAACAGGCTGTCATCACTTGTTATCTTTTTATGTGTTTTTCAACCACTTTCCATGCCTGGGGCCTAAACAAGTCTATGCACTATGTAGAGGCAATGTCATGTATAGCAGATAGGACTTATTCTGGATACTTCTGTTCATGTGGCTTAAAGGGGAACTATAAGCAAGTTAGATGAATCTATCCTGCTGATATGTCCCTGTTGTGCAAAAGATGCCGAGGAGGAAGGTATGTCTGTTACCTTCATCCTCCTCCCCGTCCCTGTGCACTTAGTTGTTTGTTCCACGGTCGGGTAAACCCATTAGGAGCACTGCCCGGCCCCATAGGGCCCATCCAGCCTGCTCCATTGGTTATCATTAGAAAGGAGTGGATTGGTGCTATGAGGGGGGCAGTGCTCTTCATGGTCTTATCATACCATGGAGCAAATGACTAACTGCACCAGAACACTGCAAGAGGATGAAGGAAAGAGACATATCTTACTCCTCTTCTTCTCCGAGTCCTCTCCCGGCTCTATGTCACATGATCAGTCAGACTTCTAATGGAGCCCAACTGATCAGCGTGTCTTCTCCTGCCTCTATCTCCCGATCAATATGGGTCTAAGCACTCAGACCTAGACTGACTAAAACTTTTGACATGTCTCTATGTCACGCCAAAGTTTTTTGAAGTGACAGTTGTGGTGGAGTACTCGGTGCTGATTGATGGTTATCAGTGTCGCTGTACAGCTCAGCCAGAGAGGGTCTAGTTGTGATGTTGGTACCTGCTTTGTGTTGTGACTGGCTGTAATCCCCAAAATGGTCAGTGATCTGCCAGGTTGTAATGGGTCCCTTGGGCTCTTGTCATGGCAGTCCTGAGTGGCAATTGACCCACCTGGACTGTCGGTACCACCACCCACAGAAAGGGGAAAAATGACCCAATGTGTGTGACTAGTGTGTATAGGTGCTGGTGCGGAGAAAAGGATGACTGAGTCCCAGTGATATAAAAATATAACAGCTTTAGGGTACAAACCCACTTGACGTATTTGCTGCGTGAATCAGTCTTAAAAATAAGCAGGCAAAACGCAGGTTGGCTTTATACGATTGTTCTGCGTTAAAATACGCAATTGCGTATTTTTGAAGCGTGAAGCTTGTTGTTAGCAAAGCATCAGTTGTTAAAATACGCAATTGCGTATTTTTGAAGCGTGAAGCTACATGCGTTTTTCGCACAGGTTAACAACTGATGCTTTGCTAACAACAAGCTTCACACTTCAAAAATACACAATTGCGTATTTTAACGCAGAACAATCGTATAAAGCCAACCTGCGGGTACAAACCCACTTGACGTATTTGCTGCGTGAATCAGTCTTAAAAATAAGCAGGCAAACGCTGTAAGACGCACACAGGGGCGGGGTTTTATGTCATCCAGCCTTTACTGTACAGTCTCTGGATAGTACAAAACACTTTGGCAGAATAGATAAATCTTTGCATTAATTTTAGTGCTTCAAATTGTTTGTACTTGAGGAGGTGCTGGAGAAGTAGAAGAGAAGAGAGGTAGTTGTAGTGGTGCTTGGAGAGTTGACAGTAGAGTAAAGGAGTTTGTCGAGGGAGTCCCAACCCAATGTAGCAATGGACTCTGCCGGAACTTGAGAAAATACTTTAGAGTGAGGAGTCACTTATACCTGTGTATAGACTTGGGTCTGACCACCTTCTGCCCTACAGTGTCAAGTGTCCCATCCTAATAGGATGATACAAGCCCCAGTCGAGGTTATCTGGTTGAAGCTAAGCTCCCGGGGTGTCCCAGTTACCCGCACTGCGAGATAGGATACGTAGACCTTCCTCAGTAGCTTTGTCCTATCCAGGCTAGTTCCTCTTGTGTCTCAGGATACTGCCCTGCACTTTTTAGACTGGTTCACGGCGTGGGCTAGGATGTTCTCAGACCCTTCTCTCTTTGTTGTGTGTATAGCACTGCATAGTAGATATAGTAGAAATACTGAAAGAACTGGTTATCTCAAGCTGCATCTGTATACACGTGCCTTAGACTCTACCAACTAAATAAAACTCTGGCCCAGAACAGGGGTCCTGGCAAGAGCCAGGCCCTGGCTTGGCTACAGCAGGGTCGTTTGTTCTGTGTGTCCTTCTCCCACGAGAATCTGGGTAAAGATTCCCCACCAAGTAACAACTTCCTCCACCTCTGAGTGGTTGAAAGGAGTGTGTGCAAGAGAAAGAAGAAGAATGATAGGCTAGGAAAGAGCACCTCCTATAGGTCAGCGCTGACTACATTGTACACATTGTACATTGAAAACAGTAACCCATTGCTAACTTCAGCTGTGCAATACATAAGAATATGCATATAAAAAACACTGACAGTTGCGAAACATTAGAGCACACTTCATCACCACTTAACCTGGAGTAAGAAGCTTTATTGAGAGGTGCAAAGGAGAGACATAAAACACCCGTGGTGGTACACCACAACAGTGACACTTTAATATTTGACTAGAAACTAATATGTGTCCACAATGTTTATATGGGCACCTTCATCAGGGAAAACTTTTGACATGTCAAAAGTTTTGATCGGCCAAGGGTCTCACTGCTGAGACTCCCACAAGGCGGGAGAAGGTCTGAAGATGTTCATTGTGTCTATGTCCATGAGGCTTGCCATAAAAAATAATAATTGATAATAATTTTCACCATTTCTCTGCTCAGAGGAAATGCTGGCAATGTTTTTTTAGACACGCAAACCTTATGATCTTTATTCTAAATTATGGTTTTCAAAAAAAAAATTCTGTCCATGATTTTTTTTAATAAGTTGTCCTGCAAAAAAAGTTCAGGCTGACAGCAATGCTCTTTATAGCACTCAGCAGAAAGTGCCAGCGACTGTGCAGAGATCTTCACTAAACAGTGTGACATACCAGCCAGGAGGATAAGAGAGCAGCCAGTGAGGGCAGAGCTTCACATTAAAGAGAAAGGAAAGCCAGTGACAGAGCATTGCTGTTTATTCAGGAAGATGAGAAGCCAGTGACTGCAGAGCACTAAGAAGAGACAGAGCAGAGAGAACAGCTGGGGACAGAGCTCACAGAGCAGCCAGTGACTGCAGAGCACTAAGAAGAGACAGAGCAGCCAGTGATTGCAGAGCACTAAGAAGAGACAGAGCAGAGAGAACAGCTGGTGACAGAGCTCACAGAGCAGCCAGAGACTGCAGAGCACTAAGAAGAGACAGAGCAGCCAGTGACTGCAGAGCACTAAGAAGAGACAGAGCAGAGAGAACAGCTGGGGACAGAGCTCACAGAGCAGCCAGAGACTGCAGAGCACTAAGAAGAGACAGAGCAGCCAGTGACTGCAGAGCACTAAGAAGAGACAGAGCAGCCAGTGACTGCAGAGCACTAAGAAGAGAGAGCAGCCAGTGACTGCAGAGCACTAAGAAGAGACAGCAGAGAGAACAGCTGGTGACAGAGCTCACAGAGCAGCCAGAGACTGCAGAGCACTAAGAAGAGACAGAGCAGAGAGAACAGCTGGGGACAGAGCTCACAGAGCAGCCAGTGACTGCAGAGCACTAAGAAGAGACAGAGCAAAGAGAACAGCTGGTGACAGAGCTCACAGAGCAGCCAGTGACTGCAGAGCACTAAGAAGAGACAGAGCAGCCAGTGACTGCAGAGCACTAAGAAGAGACAGAGCAGCCAGTGACTGCAGAGCACTAAGAAGAGACAGAGCAGCCAGTGACTGCAGAGCACTAAGAAGAGACAGAGCAGCCAGTGATTGCAGAGCACTAAGAAGAGACAGAGCAGAGAGAACAGCTGGGGACAGAGCTCACAGAGCAGCCAGTGACTGCAGAGCACTAAGAAGAGACAGAGCAGCCAGTGACTGCAGAGCACTAAGAAGAGACAGAGCAGCCAGTGACTGCAGAGCTCCCCACAGAGCAGCCAGTGACAGGACATTGATGTCAGGCTGTGGAAGTTGTTCTTGGTTTCAGCAGCTACAAGTTGCCCAGGGCAGCACTCTGCAGAGCTCTTCCCCCCAGCAGTCATGTCTTGCTGTGAGTACAGCACTGATAAAGAGCTCCGCATAAGGAGTGTACCACTGGGCACCCTGAGGTGGGTGATCTCTGCAGGAGTGTTCCTCTACATGTGGTGAGTACTCAGAAGCTTTTACCTGCTTGTTTGTTTATAGATAGAAACTTCTTATTTGTAAACAATGTAGAATAGTCAGTAAACAATATGTCACCTCCAGAGATCCTGCAGTACTCAGCAAGGAGGAGAAACTGGATGGCAGCGGCAGAACATGGCTGATGAATAGTTTCCACACTTTCTTCCAGCTGTCAGTGTTGCAGTTTGTCTGAGCTATTAGTTGTGTATGTGCATGGGGAATTATATGGGAAGACGTATGGCAATAAGTAGAGATGAGCAAATTTACAGTAGGAACGAAGCAAAACGCTTTATTCCTATCAGGATTCTGCTCATCGGGCTGCGGGATTTGCGTGCCGCAAATTTTTCATTCATTTTATTAAAAAAAAGCATGAAAAACTGATGTATTTGTGTGCATCCATTTTTCTATTGACTTCCATTAAAAAAAAAAAAGGATCAAAACCGTTGCACACAAATACATCCGTTTTTTCATCTTATTGCATAGGAAATATCTTATAATGGTGAAACTATATAAAAAGGGATGACCTTGTATTTAAAGTGATATTGTCACCCCTCCCCCTTACGCTATGTGCAGTTCTCTGCACCATCCACAAGCTTTGATGCTGCTCATTCAATATATACCTGTATACCAGTGTCACCTAGGTGGGTCTTCACATCAGTTGGATCCCCTCTCCTATATGGACAGTGTCACCTAGGCGGGGCTTCATGTCAGTTGGATCCCCTCTCCTATATGGACAGTGTCACCTAGGCGGGGCTTCATGTCAGTTGGATCCCCTCTCCTATATGCACAGTGTCACCTAGGCGGGGCTTCATATCAGTTGGATCCCCTCTCCTATATGGACAGTGTCACCTAGGCGGGGCTTCACAGCACTTGGGCCCTCTCCCCTATATGAACAGTGTCATTTAGGCGGGGCTTCATGGCAGTTGGGCCCCCTCTCCTATATGGGCAATGTCACCTAGGCGGGGCTTCACAGCACTTGGGCCCTCTCCCCTATATGGACAATGTCACCTAGGCGGAGCTTCACAGCAGGGAGATGGGTCCAGCTGCTGTGAAATTCCCCTTAGGTGACACTGTCCACTGATTATATGAAGCGAGAGTAAAGGGGGTGACAGTATTTCTTTAAATAGGCACTGTCATGTAAAAATACCTGTTAGGCTGGGTTCACATTGCGTTTTTGCAATCCGTTTTTTTTGCAAAAAACGGATGAAAAAAAACGGATGCATTTGTGTGCATCCGTTTTGATCCATTTTTCCATTGAATTCCATTGTAAAAAAACCGGATTAAAACGGATCCGTTTTTTTTTAACGGACACAAAAATAGTGTCAGCTACGTTTTTGTGTCCGTCAAAAAAAGGGATCCGTTTTGATCCGTTTTTTTTACAATGGAAGTCAATGGAAAAAGGGACCAAAACGGATGCACACAAATGCATCTGTTTTTTTCAACCGTTTTATGCAAAAAAAAACGGATGAAAAAAACGGATTGCAAAAATGCAGTGTGAACCCAGCCTAACATCTACCAAAAAAAATCAAGTTTTTTTCTGTTAAACAAATTGTTAATACCTTTTGGTGATGTTTTTACTAATTTTCCATTTTACTGTCTATATTGTAAAGTAATACTGAAATTTAGCAGTTTTCGGTCTGACCACGAAGCCTAATAATAAACTGACTTCCCGTTCTGTACAGAAAAGTCTGCAGCAGTCTCCTCACTTTCATCTCAGACAGGATTAAAAGGAGTGTCCAGGAATAGAAAAACAGGGCTGATTTCTTTCAAAAACAGCGCCACCCCTGTCCTCAGGTTGTATGTGGTATTACAGCTCAGCCCTGATCACTTCATGGACAAGAACTGCAGTATCACCCACAGACTGACAAGAGTGATGTTGTTTATGGAAGAAATCAGCAGGATGGCTGTGCCCGTAATAATTTGATGGAAAAATAAACATAAAAAATTATTAAAATACAGCGACACGAAAATATATTTTTTCATATTTTTTTTGTATAAAAATACTAAAATATGGACAAACTGATGCCGAGAATTTATATTGCATGGTAAAATGCAGGGAAAAGCGGAAAAAAAGACGGGGCTTATATATATATATTTTTTAGATTTCCCCCTGCAAAGAATAAATGAAAGTTATTAGATCAAGGGTATGTTCACACAAGGAAAATATGGCCGCATGCTCATTATTTACAGCCGTAATTATTATTAAAATATTTGTGCCTCAAAATGATGGATGGTGAAAAATACGGCCACAAATAAAAAACAACACACAAAACTATGTGTGAACATAGTCTAACACTTAGCTTTTTATAGCTTTTTTGTCCTCATTTTATCCTGTATGGACCAACACACCTCTGCTCGCACCACCTACAGTAGGGGTAGGGAACCTTGGCTCTCCAGCTGTTGCAAAACAACTCCTATCATGGCTGTTCAGGCATGATGGGGGTTGTAGTTTTGCAACAGCTGTAGAGCCAAGGTTCCCTACCCCTGTCCTATAGTGACATTTCCAGCATGGTGGAGATAATATTATGGAGAGACAGATGGAAATGTTGAAGCTTGTTCACACTGTTATTGCAGAGTACAGGATTTAGAGTAGAGACCGGTGACAGGTACATTGTGCTTTCGACTCCTACAGATTCCAACACTGTATACACTCCTAGGAAGCAGAGCGGGTGTTTTTATAAGTTCTTCTATGTATAAGAATTTGTAGAATTTGGAAGAAACACTTTTACATCTCAGTGGAAATAGATGCACTTGTGATTGTAACATTACTTCTTATATTATATACAGAATTACTGTATATAAAGACTTAGAGGGTCTATTGAGGACAGGCACCCTGTGTGTAGTCCAGAGGGATACACTGTGTGTGATGAGGAGACTGGCAGATATCTGGGCTGTGGATGTGTGTAGGTGTTGGCTGCCTAATCTAATAGGGAACAGGAGCAAAGGAGATAAAAAAAAGCAGGAGAGCGAGTAAACATTATATACGCAATGTGCAACAATGTAGCAGTATGAGTCAGTGTAGCAGTATAAGGGCCCTATTCCACAGGGCAATTATGGTTCAGATTATCGTTAAATCGTTCGAATCTAAGCGATAATCGTTCGGTTGAATAGCAGTTAGGGTCCATTTACACAGAAAGATTCTCTGACAGATTATCTGCCAAAGATTTGAAGCCAAAGCCAGGAATGGATTTGAAAACAGGAGAAATTTCAGTCTTTCCTTTATGACCTGTTCCCTGTTTATAGTCTGTTCCTGGCTTTGGCTTCAAAAATCTGTCAGATAAATCTGTCTGTGTAAATGCATCCTAAGGTTCTGTCCCTCACACCCACAAGCGTGTGTACACACATACAATCTGGTCACTTGTTGTACAGGCAGAGGTCACCGACTGATCAGCGGAAGCTCCATTCTCTGATGCTGAGTGCAGAACTCCTCTGTGTATCAGTGATCAGTGAGATGGAAGTAGAACAGAGAAGCTGTGATTCAACAGCTGGTGCTTCCTGTGATAGAAGCTGCTTCCTCTTCTGAGAACAGAATGAGCAGGTAAGCGGAAGAAAGTGCAACAGAATATTAGTTTTTCAATTATATTAATTTAACATGAAAACTATTTGAAGGGGAACTATCAGCAGTTAGATGAACCTACCCTGCTGAATTCTCCCTATTACACCCAGGGTGCTGAGGAGGACAGTATGTCTCTTACCTTCCTCCTCTGCGCTGTTCCTGTGCTGTTAGCAGTGTAATCCTCAATCTGGAGCACCGTTAGGCGCACTGCCCCGCCCCCAGAGTGTGAGCTGGCCTTCTCTTTCTAATAAGTTAGTGGAGTGGGCGGGCCAGATTGTTGATCTGGGGGCGGGGCAGTGCTCCTAACGGTGCTCTGGACTGAGGATTACACTGCTAACAGCACAAGAACGGTGCCAAGGTGGAAGGTAAGAGACATACCCAACTTTTTGGTACCCGGGCACTGTAGGGGGCTATCAGCAGGTTCAATTTGTCTAACCTGCTGATAGTTCCCCTTCAGGATTTTGGGAAAAGCCATTTACAAGGTGCTATTTGCAATGGTGAAGTCTGGTGCAGGTTTTGTTCTATATTGGAACTCTGTGTTTTGGTGTCCCCTGTTAATGTATGAATAAATAAGGATGTAATGGAGCACAATGCGCAAATGTTCAGAGTCCTCATAGGGAATGAATGGAGTGCAGCATGTGTGGCACACCCCATTCATTTGGAGGACAACTTTCCTCTGTTCTTTGGATCAGGCGGGGGGGGGGGGGGAGGTGTCCAGACAGTGACGTAGTGTTGGGGGGCACTTAGCAAGCACAAGATTCTTAGGGTCACATAAATCTCTCCATTGAGTTGTGAATTTTTGTCAATCGTTTTCTCCATTGCTTCCAGTGCTATATTGGTTACTGAAAAACGTTACCAGAAAAAGGAACCGGTTATCAGTTCGGTGCACACAAAGGTGAAAGGGGTTTTGGAAGCCAATTCCACCATCTGGGACCCTGCTGAATACACATTGCCATCTCCAGTAAGTATATATATATATATACATGTTGTCCCATATGGAGAAGAAAAGCCAAGGGCACTCACCCATCTGTAGTGTAGAATCTTTATTTCATAGTGCAGTAAAACCTCCGGACTGTATCACTATGTATACGTGCATTCATGAGGAGCACCCCCATTCTTAACAAGCATTAGGCTGGGTTCACACTACGTATATTTGAGTCAGTATTTGGTCCTCATATTGCAACCAAAACCAGGAGTGGATTAAAAACACAGAAAGGCTCTGTTCACACAATGTTGAAATTGAGTGGATGGGCGCCATTTAATGGCAAATATTTGCTGTTATTTTAAAACAACGGCTGTTATATTGAAATAATGGCCGTTATTTACTGTTATATGGCGGCCATCCACTCAATTTCAACATTGTGTGAACAGAGCCTTTCTGTGTTTTTAATCCATTTTCATCACATGCAAGGAGTACACGCAAGGAGTATACATGTTCCTTCTGATTTACAGGTGGCAGTAATAACCTTAGGATTGTGTGCCGTACTCCGACCCTCCTCCCCTAGAGCCAGGGTCATTGCTAGAGATGAGTGAAGCTACAGTCAATTCGGTTTTCCAACTGATTAGCTGAGTGGGCAATTACTCAGCCGGGGGTCATGATGTTTCAGCTAGCAGAGCTGCAGAGACCCCGGCTGCTGTGAACAGGACCTGGAGCACGAGGCACGGCTGCATCTGAGGCTCCCAACTCCCATTGGTCCTGCTCAGCCAATCAGTGACTGCGGCTGGGCCGTGCACTGATTGGCTGAGCAGGACCTATGGGTGCCGGCAGCCAGAGTGCGGACCAGGTACTCATTTCATACTCGCAGTAGAATGAAAATTCCGCGGCGGGTACGTAACCCCATTGAACATCACACTATCAGGATTCGCAGCGGAATTCACTGCAAACTCGCAACGGTTCGGGTACGTGTGGAGCTACCCTTATGGTATATACAATGGTATAGGTCATGTATCTGTATCTTCTTTGTATCAAGAACGTGGATATAACTTCTCCAACAAAGTACACAGGTACTGAACAAGTATGCGCTAAGTTCCTGCATTGTTGGTTCTCCAGGAACTGGGAATACCCATGTGACAGAGCTCTTTGTCTTGTCATTGTGTTTGATTATTTATGATGCGTCCTTCCTTGGCTCACTACTACCACTGCTCAAACAATCCTGCAGCTTATTGTTTCTTCTTTTTTTTGGTGTTCCTTTTTATAACACAAACATTTTTTTATGTGGTTTTTAAAGGGAACCTGTCACCATGACAATGCTATCTATTCTATCCTTATCATGTTATAGAGCAGGAAGAGCTGAGCAGATTGATATATAACTATGTGGGAAAAGATTCAGTATAACTTGTAATATGTTGATGGAAATCCCTGTTCACTCTGTGATAAGGAGTCCAGTGGGCGGAGTCAATCAATGGACTGGACTCTTTAGCCTGGAAACATCAGAGATTTGAATCAATAAATTACAAGTTATACTGAATCTTTTCCCATAAATATATACCGTATTTTCTGGCGTATAAGACGACTGGGTATATAAGATGCCCGCCTTATACGCTGGAAAATAATAACCCCTGCCTGACCGCAGCCCTGGGGCACTATTCCCGCCTCCCATACCGTACCCGGCACAGGCAGTGTGACGTAGACTACCTGCGCCGGAGATCGCCAAACCTCCTCTAGGCAGCCGAGAGTCTCAGCCGAGACGCTCAGCTGCCGGGAGAGCTTCAGGACAATGAGAGAGAAGTTCCCGAAGCCTCTCTAATTTTCCCGGAGGTCTCCCGGCAGCCGAGCGTCTCCGAGCCTCTCCGAGGAGAAGCTCGGCTGCCCAGGAGAGGTTTGGCAATCTCCAGCGCGGGTAGTGTACGTCACACTGCCTGCGCCGGGTATGGGAGGCGCGACGAAGCCAGGAACGGGCGGTACTGCAGCTTCTGGCCACCAGGGGGAGCTCATCACAGCAAACTCGTACAGAACAGCAGAGACAGAGCGTACCGTATGGCGGCTTCCGGTCACCAGGGGGGGCTCACCTCAGCACACCTGGCGGCAGGGAACAATGGGGACGGTGGCAGGCGACGATTTTCTTGATGCCTTGCCTGCTC
Source organism: Dendropsophus ebraccatus (assembly GCF_027789765.1). Taxonomy (NCBI): domain Eukaryota; kingdom Metazoa; phylum Chordata; class Amphibia; order Anura; family Hylidae; genus Dendropsophus; species Dendropsophus ebraccatus. Next base: position 11,163,140 of record NC_091456.1, on the reverse strand, counting down.
TTTTACAATTGACTTCCACGGAAGGAAACATTGGGGTTAGCAGTAAATGACGGTCTTCATGTCCTGCATGCAGCTGCTCTGCAACAGACAGTCATAGTAGGGAACAATGGAGGTGGGATAAAGAGAATCCCAGCTTGTTCTTTTCATTGAAGATTTCCTTTGTTTGTTCTCTTTGTTACAGGACGGTTCCTCATTTTTCGTGATAACTAATGTAATAAAAACAGAAAATCAGAAACAAGCCATTTGTCCGGAGGTAAGGTTACCCGCTGATCCCTTATCCTAATACCTCCGCTGGTTTCGTTTGGCCGCAGTTTGGATAGAGAATTAGGAATGAGTTATTTTTGGACATCAAATTTTATACATATTACTTGTTATTACCTGCGGCTTGTGCTGACCGGGGGTCGCTTGCTTTGTGGCTTCTTGGCAGTTTGCTGGTAATAAAACAATTGTGCAGGTTTCTGTTGTACTTTGTATTCTCTGTACACATCTCAGTAGTGTCTCACAGGCTTCAGAACCTATGGTTAAAGGGGAACTATCCACAGGTTACACGACTCTAACCTGCTGATAGCCCCCTAGTGGGCACCGAGGATGAAGGTATGTCTCTTACCTCCATCCTTAGCGCTGTTACCTTGCTGTTAGTTGTGCCGGGTAGGCCAGTAGGAGCACTGGGGGCGTGGCTACCACCCCGATGAGCACCGATCTGATCCGCCCCTGGCCGGCCCCTCCATTGATAATCAGTAATGGAGGCGGGCCGGCCATAGCCCCACCCCCATGCATTAATCCCTTACCCCCCATTAAGCATTATCAATGAATGGGGCCAGCTGGGGGCGGATCGCCTGCTGTATTGTGCTTTATATTGCTTTGTACTTTATACTGCAATATATCTTGATTTCCTCCTTTGTTACCAGGCAAGGCTGCATGCTGTAAAAAGGTTTTAAAAAAATAAATAAATAAATTCATGTCCCCAGGGCCTTTACATTGAGTGGCAGCAGTAAGAGGCAACAGGGCCCCTCTGCTGCCACAAATGACTGCAACAGGAACTACAGGGCTGCCCAAGCCTTGGTCCCAGAACAGAACATCTGAACAGTGTTGCTGCATTCAGCGCTACTGAACCTTACTAGTGTCTATTCTTATACATGTCAGCATCAGAATACATCTTACACTTGGGGAAGCAGACTGTGTGAGCAACTGTGCAGGCAGAGCTCCGTGTAGCAGAGTGAGCGGGATTTACATTTACCCTGTTCACTCGGCCACATTGTTGCGTAGTTGCAGCACTAGCGCTGCTTTCCCAAGTGTCTGTTCTTACGCTAATATACATTATACCAGACATCTGGGAATATTGCTAGTGCTGTGTGCAAGAGATATGTAACTTTGCCACAACCAGGGCTTGTGCAACCCTGCAGTTCCAGACACAGTCATTGGTAGCAGCAGAGGGGCTGTGTTGCCCATTACTGCTGTCATTCAATGTAAACATGTAAAAAATAAAATATATATATATATATATATATATATATATATATATATATATATAGTCTTTAATAACATCATATTACAAAGTTAAACAAATTAAAAAATATATATATGTTAGCTGGAATACCCCTTTAACATGCAAGTAAATGTTGGAACTGAATGCTATTTTGTTAATATAGAAACCATTAATTCCACAGCTACTCATACTTTCCCCTTCTTTATAGTATCCACACCGGAAAACTATTTGTTCTCAAGACAGTATGTGTAAGAAGGGTTATGCTGACACGCACAGCAATGGTATGTTCTTCATTGTTACTTTGACAAAGGGACTGACTCCCCTGGCAAACAGCTGTTATTTCCAGGGAACTCTGCAGCCGGCTATAGATTTCTCTTGCAGCGAGATGTAATAAATACAGCTATTCAGATAAATGGCCGACCTTGTAATACATGGACGGAGTGGGTCTGCCATGTCAGGAACTGTCCAGAGCAGGAGAGGTTTTCTATGGGGATTTGCTTCTGCTCTGGACAGTTCCTGACATGGACAGAGGTGGCAGCAGAGAGCACTGTGTCAGACTGATGTAAGTGGTTGGTCAGACTATGATCGATACTATAATGGTAAATGTCTACAGTATTATTTCCATTCAGTAAATGTTGTAGCAAGAAACACTGTATGACTACACTACATAGGTGCAAAAAGGTTTATTACAAAAATATATATTGTGACAGACACAAGTACAAACATACACAAATATATATACAGAATGATCTACAGTATCCCTACCTATGCTAAACAGGGTGCCCCCAGATTCCAGGTGCAGAGAAACTATCCCTGCACTATAGCAGTTACACATATACAAATTCATGCGATATATGTCTCACATGTGCCAACAAATTAAGTCGATAGCAGTGATAAGTAGCACGTAGTTAAAATAGCAACGATATGTTCTCGCAGTGGCAGGAGTAGATAAATGATACAATGCACTGAATGGCATCTAGGGCTCTCGTTGCTTAGCCAGTATATGCCTATTCATATATGATTATATCAAACCTAGCTGTCATAGGTAGATACAAGAGACGTCACACTTCTTCCAACGCGTTTCCCCCTGCTGTTACAAGTTAGGCGGGTTCATCAGGGAAATGTGTGGGTCACGTGTAAGGGTGTCAGTATTACTTGATTTGGTCGTCAGAGTGGATATCCTGACAGTAGAGGTGTTATTTCTCACAGAAAATATCTAGTCAGTCGAGCCTTGGAGCCCACGAGGATGGAGGGTATTCCAGAGACTTGTGACAATAAGTAGTGGGGTACACTGAGGATGGTATATGTCGGCGTCCAGGATATCTGGATTGCCGTAATGGAGTCTTGGTAATGATTCCCCGGAGGTCCGGGGTGAGCCAGAATACGTCCGTTATGATAGCCCTTAAGTGTTTGTGACATGAGAGGAAAAATGTCCCAAATGAATTTATGATGTCGGCGTCCGTGGTAGCTGGCTTGTCATCTTGTGCATGTCCATGATGCGGAAGCACGTGTCCGGGCTTAATAGGCATATACTGGCTAAGCAACGAGAGCCCTAGATGCCATTCAGTGCATTGTATCATTTATCTACTCCTGCCACTGCGAGAACATATCGTTGCTATTTTAACTACGTGCTACTTATCACTGCTATCGACTTAATTTGTTGGCACATGTGAGACATATATCGCATGAATTTGTATATGTGTAACTGCTATAGTGCTGGGATAGTTTCTCTGCACCTGGAATCTGGGGACGCCCATACCAGGGGGCACCCTGTTTAGCATAGGTAGGGATACTGTAGATCATTCTGTATATATATTTGTGTATGTTTGTACTTGTGTCTGTCACAATATATATTTTTGTAATAAACCTTTTTGCACCTATGTAGTGTAGTCATACAGTGTTTCTTGCTACAACATTTACTGTGTCAGACTGGAAAGAATACACCACTTCTTGTTTAAGAAATTTAAAAATTAAAATTCTGATTTACTTCTATTTAAAGAATATCCACTCTTCCAGTACTTATCAGCGGCTGTATGTTCTGCAGGAATTGGTGTATTCTCTCCAGTCTGACACAGTGCTCTCTGCTGCCACCTCTGTCCATGTCAGGAACTGTCCAGAGCAGCAGCAAATTTCCATAGAAAACCTCTCCTGCTCTGGACAGTTTCTGACATGGACAGAGGTGGCAGCAGAGAGCACTGTGTCAGACTGGAAAGAATACACAACTTCCTGCAAGACATACGGCAGCTGATACATACTGGAAGACTGAAGATTGTTAAATAGAAGTGAATTACAAATCTATATAACTTTCTGAAACTGGTTGAGTTGAAAGCAAAAAAAATTTGGCCGGAGTACCCCTTTAAGGATTGAGCATGTTGAAAATCAACATTTACAATATTTAGTTTCTGATGAACAATTGTCCACCAGATGCCCCGACACATTACATGGCTTCACATCCTGATGAAATCTTTGGGATCGGTGTTAGTTTTATTTATACGGCCGCTTTAACCTTCCCTGATCTTTACCTCTACAACACATAAATTGCGGGATCTTTGTGTAAGTGCAGGTGGTTTGTTGAACCTGTTATTATGTGTATTCCAGGAATCCAGACCGGCCGCTGTGTCGCCTACAACTCATCGCACAAAACGTGTGAGGTCAGCGCCTGGTGTCCCGTGGAGTCCGGGAACACTCCAGAGTAAGTCCTCCACTTTAACCATCCGCTCGCCTGATAGGAAAAGATGACATTTCAGCTGCATGATAGGCCTGACCACTCACAATGCTACATTGTGTATACTGTACGTCGGACAATAGCCCCATTGTCTCTGTGATGTCATGAAATGCCACCATTCTCCTGTTTATATGTTGTAGCATCGATCAAAGAATGAACACATCACATATTGTAAGATTCATATCTGGAAGTTACTATTCTGACTTTTTCAGACTTTTTCTTTTCATTCAAATAATTACTGCATATGTCCTTGTTAAAGGGGTACTCCGGCGAAAATCATTTTTATTTTGAATCAACTGGTTTTAGAAAGTTATATAGATTTGTAATTGACTTCTATTTAAAAATCTCAAGTCTTCCAGTACTTATCAGCTGCTTTATGTCCTGCAGGAAGTGGTGTATTCTTTATAGTCTGACACAGTGCTCTCTGCTGCCACCTCTGTCCATGTCAGGTGAGGTTTTCTATGGAGATTTGCTACTGCTCTGGACAGTTCCTGACATGGACAGAGGTGGCACTGTGTCAGACTGGAAAGAATACATCACTTCCTGCAGGACATACAGCAGCTGATAAGTACTGGAAGACTGGAGATTTTTAAATAAAAGTAAATTACAAATCTATATAACTTTCTAAAACCAGTTGATTTAAAAGAAAAATATTTTCACGGAGTATCCCTTTAAAGTCCCTGCTGTATACTCAAGACCAGAACATATACGCAGGACTTGTGTGCCTCCATGACCGGCAGATATGTGCACTGCATTTTCTCTTCAGAAAGAAGCGATTTTATGAGTTGACAGGAAATTAAACTGATGAAAAAAATTATTCTGCTTAATAGGACTTTGTGATTTTCTTATTTCCAATTCACCAAAGCGTAAAAAGAATAAAAGGTCAGATGAGCGCTGGCTTTTGATTTTGGAGAAGCTTCCATATTTCTTTACTTCATTCTATTTCTTAATATAGTAATAGTAAGGATTATAAAATGTGCGGCCAGGGAGCCGGATCCCCCGCAGAGATGGCAGGAGCAGTTTATAAGGCTTTTATGTTCCCTTTTATGTTGGTTTGACACATTGGCAGTTTTTGAGCCCAAAAATCTGGCGGACAGGAGACATATAAGCACTTTCTTTATTTTACCCGTCTTCGTTGAATCCACTTCTGGTTTTGGCATGAAAGCTGCTATGGTAGTGTTCATAAAAGCTACCATGTGTGATCCCAGCATTACAGCACACATAGGGGGACATTTATGAAGTTTATGAAAATTTTGAAACCTACGTCAGCTCAGAGCTGGCATAGGTTTCAGTAAAAATATTCGCAAAAATACCATTTGCGAATATTTTTACGCCGATCTGCCCCATCTGCGCCTAAAAAAACCATTTACGCCTTTTCATACAGTCCTCCATAGCACCTAATAAACACTATACAGCAAGTAGACCCAGCAGCATTACTTAGTAGAGGAGGAGCCCTAAGATTTCCTTCTAGCACTGTATTTATTTTGGCTTAAAAGAATATGTATTTTGGGGCCAAAGCCAAAAATAGATTAAAGGGGTATTCCACTCACACATAACTTTTCATATGTTGCTGCCCATGGTGAGACAGTTCCTTTCATGCATAATTCCTTCCCCCAGTTCTAAGATGCTGCTTTCTGCTGAAGACAGAAAAATCTGAGTATGAGCTTTTCTCTCTGTCTCCCCCACCTCCCCCCTCCCTTCTGAGACAGCTGATGTAGACAAGTCCCTGACAGGCTTTATCTACAACATTGTAACTTCTTTGTAATGCTGGGAGTGTTATTCTGAGGTCAAGTTGCTAATGAACTCACTGTAATTAATCCTCCTAGCATTACAAAGACACATTTGCAGATACAGCCTGCCAGGGACTTGTTTACATCAGCTCTCTCAGAAGGGAGGAGGAGGGGAAGACAGAGAGAAAAGCTCACACACAGATTTTTGTGTCCTCAGCAGAAAGCAGCAGCTCAGAACTGGGGGAAGGAGACTGAATATATAATAACAAGTATGGAAGGAATTGTTAGCCTCACCATGGCCAGCAATATTTCAGAAGTTGTGTTTGTGCTGAATACCCCTTCAAAAAGGAATGGGAAATAAAAAGGAAGGATCCCTACTTCTTGCTGCAACCACTTGTGGCTTTGGCTGAAAAGAACTTACAAAACACTGTGTGAGAACCCCCTTTAGAAAAATTACACTTTTCGTACATAAATGTAGTGTGCCTGTGCTCTAGGAGGTTTACTTAAATTGAATATGTCGGGTCCATATCAGGTAGAGAGCTGCAGATACAGGCAAATAGGTTATATAACAGATGATGCCTTTGTCTTTGCTGATGGCCATTTGCAGAGTTATAAAATTGCATTTTTTCTTGGAAGGTGAAGTGCCACAGAGGTGATGCTGAGCCGTAGCATGCATGACTACTCCCCCTCCTCTCCTTTGCTAGACTAATTGACATACAAGGCTAAAGGCTCAACCCTGTAGTTCAATCAGTCAACACAGGGGCATGCATGCTATGGCTCAGGATCACTTCTGTGGCACTTTACCTTCCAAGAAAAAATGCAATTTTATAACTCTGCAATTGGCCATCAGAAAAAAAGACTGCATCTTAATCCGTTTTTTTGATCCTTTTTTTCATAATGCAAACCACACAAAACACACAAATGCATCAACTGTTTTTGTATAAAATGCATGGAAAAAAAAAACGGATTGCAAAAACGCGTTGTGAACCCAGCCTTACCAGTTATTTTGTGTGCAATCTTGTCTCATTTGTTCACTTTCAGACCCGCCATTTTGGCAGGTGCAGAAAATTTCACAGTTTTGATAAAGAACACAATCCACTTTGCTGCATTTGGTTTTACAAGGTAAGTCGGAGTTAGCAAAGGGTGATAGCAGGTAAGCGGGTGTAATTTTTGGTTTATATGGACATTTCAGCGTGATTATGACTAAATCAGGTTCTAAACAGGTTGACAGTTTTAGGCTTTGTTCACACACAGTTTTTCTAACTATCTTCTGTACCAAAAATGATAGTTATTTGACCATTTTAGACTATGTTAAAATGGTGTGTGAACATAGCCCAACAGTGCATAAGGAGGCCATAATTTGCTATCTTTTTTAATTATTAAAGGAGTCCTCAGCTGATTTGGTTACTATTGATATGTCCCACACCGGGCGGGATCTGTGCATGCATACACCCCTATCCCTATGTACTCCCATGTATAGTCCTGTAACTCTATCCCTATGTACCTCCTGTATAGTAATACACCCCTATCTATCCCCCTCCATATAGTCATACACACCTATTCACCCCCCCCCCCCCATATAGACGCCCTAATAATGGCAAATAATAATAATAATGATAATAGACTAAGCACGGGTTGCTGCTTAGTAAGTTCTTTTTTTACTTTTTTTTATCAAAATATCGCCAGTTTGGCATGGCAAGTGGGTGTGGTTTTCAAAAAGGGGCGTGCCAGAATTATAGTTGAATTATCGTTACTGCAGCTACATGTGCGATAAACCGCAATATTGATTTAGGCCATTATCGCCCAGCCCTAATGTATAGATAGATATATGTATAGATAGATGTATGTATGGATAGATGTATGTATGGATAGATGTATGTATAGCTAGATAGATGTATGTATGGATAGATGTATGTATAGATAGATAGATGTATGTATATATAGATAGATGTATGTATAGATAGATGTATGTATAGATAGATAGATGTATGTATAGATAGATAGATGTATGCATGGATAGATGTATGTATGGATAGATGTATGTATAGCTAGATAGATGTATGTATGGATAGATGTATGTATAGATAGATAGATGTATGTATATATAGATAGATGTATGTATAGATAGATGTATGTATAGATAGATAGATGTATGTATAGATAGATAGATGTATGCATGGATAGATGTATGTATGGATAGATGTATGTATAGCTAGATAGATGTATGTATGGATAGATGTATGTATAGATAGATAGATGTATGTATATATAGATAGATGTATGTATAGATAGATGTATGTATAGATAGATAGATGTATGTATAGATAGATAGATGTATGCATGGATAGATGTATGTATGGATAGATGTATGTATAGATAGATGTATGTATAGATAGATGTATGCATAGATAGATGTATGTATGGATAGATGTATGTATAGATAGATGTATGTATAGATAGATGTATGCATAGATAGATGTATGTATGGATAGATGTATGTATAGATAGATGTATGTATAGATAGATGTATGCATAGATAGATGTATGTATGGATAGATGTATGCATAGATAGATGTATGTATGGATAGATGTATGTATAGATAGATGTATGTATGGATAGATGTATGTATAGATAGATAGATGTATGCATGGATAGATGTATGTATAGATAGATGTATGTATAGATAGATGTATGCATGGATAGATGTATGTATAGATAGATAGATGTATGCATGGATAGATGTATATATAGATAGATGTATGTATGGATAGATGTATGTATAGATAGATGTATGTATAGATAGATGTATGTATAGATAGATGTATGCATAGATAGATGTATGTATGGATAGATGTATGTATAGATAGATGTATGTATGGATAGATGCATGCATAGATAGATATATGTATGTATAGATTCATGCCTCAGGTATAAATGTTTTTTATTGTCATCATAATATTATTGTTTTCCACTCCAGGAAGAACATCCTCCCAGAATACAATGTAACCTGCAAATATAACAAGGTGACGGCTCCTCGATGTCCCATATTCAGACTCGGAGATATTTTAACAGAAGCCGGGGAGACATTTTCTCAAGTTGCCGTTCTGGTAGAGTCTGATAATATTAGAAAGTTACATAGAGTATTCTAGTAAATAAAAACAAACTGTGAGTGTGTGTATGCGGGGGCCAATAATTACGATATTTGGTGTGAACATAATTTTATATAGGTTACACCTTACAAAATTGCAAATCCTTCATTTGATCTCCTCTAACATTTCTGGTAATCTCCTCTGTTTCCATAGGGGGGCATCATGGGAATTGAAATCCACTGGAATTGTGATCTGGATCCTTGGGCTTTCAATTGCAATCCGCAGTATAGCTTTCGGCGTTTGGATGATAAGGCTGTTGATGAGAGTTTGTTTCCTGGCTTAAGTTTTAGGTAAAGTGACGGCACGGTCCGAAAAGTAAGAACGAGAAGAGGGCTGCTTGCCAGTAGTGCCACATAGTTACCTCCTTAGTTGTCTGGTTAATGGCAGCACAGCAACGTATATAGTCCTTTTTGCTATGCAGTGATATAGTGCTGGAAACAGTGCAACAGACACACACAGGCTTGTACGGTGCTGGGCTGTTGGTTAAAGGAGATGTATGTTGAAAATGTTTATTAAAGTATTGTATTGCCCCCCAAAAGTTATACAAATCCCCAATATACACTTATTACGGGAAATGCTTATAAATTGCTTTTTTTCACCTGCACTTACTACTGCATCAAGGCTTTACTTCCTGGATAACATGGTGATGTCACTTCCTGGATAACGTGGTGATGTCACTTCCTGGATAACATGGGGATTTCACTTCCTGGATAAAATGGTGATGTCACTTCCTGGATAAACATGGTGATGTCACTTCCTGGATAACATGGTGATGTCACTTCCTGGATAACATGGTGATGTTACTTCCTGGATAACATGGTGATGTCACTTCCTGGATAACATGGTGATGTCACTTCCTGGATAACATAGTGATGTCACTTCCTGGATAAAATGCTGATGTCATTTCCTGGATAACGTGGTGATGTCACTTCCTGGATAAAATGGGGATGTCACTTCCTGGATAACATGGTGATGTCCCTTCCTGGATAACATGGTGATGTCACTTCCTGGATAAAATGGTGATGTCCCGACCCGACTTCCAGAGCTGTGCGGGCTTTGGCTGCTAGAGAGGATGATGGCAGAGGGATGCTCAGTGTCCCTCCAGTGCCCTGTGTCCCTCAGTGTCCCCCTGCCATCATCCTCTCCAGCAGCCACAGCCCCCACAGCTCTGGGAGTCGGGTCGGGACATCACCATTTTATCCAAGAAGTGACATCACCATGTTATCCAGGAAGTGACATCACCATGTTATCCAGAAAGTGACATCACCCTGTTATCCAGGAAGTGACATCACCATGTTATCCAGGAAGTGACATCACCATGTTATCCAGGAAGTGACATCACCATGTTATCCAGGAAGTGACATCACCATGTTATCCAGGAAGTGAGGCCTTGGTGCAGTAGTAAGGGCAGGGGAAAAAAAAACATTTTATAAGCATTTCCCGTAATAAGTGTATATTGGGGATTTGTATAACTTTTAAGGGGCAATACAATACTTTAATACAAATTCGATACACTTCTCCTTTAAGGGACCTTTTACATAAATGAGCACTTGTTTGTAGTGCCTTTACATGTTACAAGAAATCGAGTGGCCGGGCTGCCCAAACAATTCATGTATCATTCGTGTAGCCATGGAAACTAACAGCAGGGATATATATGTATCCATGTTGTCAGTTTCCAGATAACACAGTTGTGCATACCTACCTAGTGCTGTGCTGCTGTGATCCAACATTCTCTTCTTTGATTCTCCTTTCCAGCCGCTGTGTCTTTAGGCCCCGCTTCCTCTGGCTGTAATCATTCTGGAGGAGGCAGCGACCTGATGATAGAGCGGCTGGACGGGAGAGCTGGAGAACAGGATGCAGTATTGCAGCAGCGCACTAGGTGAGTATGCACTGCTGTGTTATCTGGAAACTAACAGCACGGATATACTGTATGTATATCTCTGCTGTCAGTTTGCCTTTATCATCACTTTCCCTACAGGTTCATATGTACAAACCTGCTGTTAGTTTCCCTTTAACTATTATAATTACTGCAATGTAGAATTTTCCTATAATATCTTTTCACTATGTTCTTCCTAAACTAAAAAAAAATTACCTGTCTACAGATTTGCAAGACACTACAAGGGTCCAGATCAGACTGAGCGGAGGACTCTGATAAAGGCGTACGGGATACGATTTGACATCCAAGTCTATGGCACAGTAAGGATTGCAGTTCCTAGGTTAGAACACCATGCTGTAACCCAGCATCTCTGACAAGCCAGGACAGGACTGCTTTATTGTATAATGTTGTGTGTGATTATTCAGGATATAAACCCCATATTAAATCACAGGTGTTGCCTCCGTTCTATCATTATATGTATGTAGGTCAGTGAACATCATAGCCTCATAGAAGGGAGTCCTGATACTGCGGAACCATTGTTACTTACTTATACCTTAGGGTTATTCCGCTTAAACATAACTCTTGATATGTTTCTGCCCATGGAAAGACTAACAATTCCCTCCATACTTGTTATTAGCATTTCCTTTATCAGTCTCCTCCCCCTAGTTCTGAGCTGCTGCTTTCTGCTGAAGACACAAAAAACTGAGAGTGATCTTTTCTCTCTGTCTGCCCCTCCTCCCCCCTCCCTTCCAAGACAGCTGATGTAAACGAGTCCCTGCCTGCAACTTTATAATGCAGGGAGGATTAATCGCAGTGAGTTCATCATCAACTTGACCTCAGACTAACCCTCTCAGCATTACAAAGAAGTTACAATGTTACAGATAAAGCCTGCCAGGGACTTGTGTACATCAGCTGTCTAAGAAGGGAGGGGGGAGGAGGGGGTGACAGGGAGAAAAGCTAACACACAGATTTTTGTATCTTTAGCAGAAAGCAGCAGCTAAGAACTGGTGGAAGAAGACTGAATAGATAATACCCCTTCAAAAAAGGAATGGGTCATCTAGATTTGTTTTATACTGATTAGACCCATATGCTGAAACTTTTTCTGCTGTATTGCAGAGCTGTATTGTACTGTACAAAAACAGAGTATCATGGGGGCAGCAACGCTGCCCAGGTTTCTGATCTACTTAACTAAAAGCATTAAAAGGGAATCTGTCAGCTCCCAGGCCCTACCTGAGGTGCTGCCAGTGTGCTGTAGCTGTCAGTCCCCTAGTGAGCATGGTGCCTTTTGGTAATATGTCCGTGAAGTGGATTATGTACAATCTCAGGTCTCCTACTGTAATGAAGAGTCAATGAGGAGTTGTGGCTCAGCGTTTGTGCTGCTCTCTGGCCGCCTCACCAATTCTTCCTCCTCCCTCTTCTTTAGAATAATCTCTTCTGCTTGGCCTCCTGCTCGCTCAGCTGTCAATCAGTATCTGCCAACAGAGGACTGATCTGCAATCAGATACAGTTGAATCTCCTAGTCTGTGTTGGAGCTGTGGTCTAGGGGTTAGTCTGAGAAGGGAAGGGGAGGACAGAGGAGTGGAGACAGAGTGGAGCAGCCAGTGAGGATATTCAGCAGCTTCAGGGTGTGAGTCAGGATGTGCTACAGACAAACCAACCAATTCATGTAATAGAAACCCAATAGAAACCTATTACACACAGGTTTAAATCTTTCTTAACTGGAGTTCCCCTTTAGGTTTTCTGATACTTTTTCTGTTCAACATGTTTGGTGTGAACAAGTGATATATTAGACTTATGTCTCTGTGCAGGGAGGACAACTCCGCTTCTTAGAGTTGGTGATATTCATTGGTGCCTATCTTTCTTACTTTGGATTGGTGAGTTTAACATAGTAGATCTTTGAGAATGTAATGTAAACTATAGTCAGCTAAGTCATTCATCTTCTGTTCTTGTTGTTACACGCAGGCCACAGTGGTGATTGATTTCCTGGTCAGCCAATATTATACAAGTTTCTGCAGTCCGAAGTCAGGACAGAAGTACTACGATGAGCAGAAGTACAAAGAGATAAAAGGCCCCAGTATCCTCACAGTAATGACTTTATTTTATTAGTAATTAGAGTTAATGTTCTAGTGTGATATGTCCTCAGCCTATATATATATATATATATATATATATATATATATATATATATATATAGCTTGAATGTCAGGTCTCGTGGTAGAATCCCATGCAGTGGTACCCAGTAAGTTCATTGGTGGACAGTGTCACCTGGCCGGGGCTACTTGCCAGTTTGGCCACCTCTTCCCTAAGAGGACAAATTGCCTTGAAGCCCCCTCTAGATGACACTCTCCATAAAGGAGAGGGGGGCAAACTGCCATGAAGCCCCGCCTAGATGACACTGTCCATAAAGGAGAGGGGGACAAACTGCCATAAAGCCCCGCCTAGCTGACACTGTCCATAAAGCAGAGGGGGACAAACTGCCATGAAGCCCCGCCTAGGTGACACTGTCCATAAAGGAAAGGGGGACAAACTGCCATAAAGCTCCGCCTAGGTGACACTGTCCATAAAGGAGAGGGGGACAAACTGCCATGAAGCCCCCTCTAGATGACACTGTCCATAAAGGAGAGGGGGGCAAACTGCCATGAAGCCCCGCCTAGATGACACTGTCCATAAAGGAGAGGGGGACAAACTGCCATGAAGCCCCGCCTAGGTGACACTGTCCATAAAGGAAAGGGGGACAAACTGCCATAAAGCCCCGCCTAGGTGACACTGTCCATAAAGGAGAGGGGGACAAACTGCCACGAAGCCCCGCCTAGGTGACACTGTCCATAAAGGAGATTGGGACAAACTGCCATGAAGCCCCGCCTAGGTGACACTGTCTATAAAGGAGAGGGGGACAAACTGCCATGAAGCCCCACCCAGGTGACACTGTCCATAAAGAAGAGGGGGGCAAACTGCCATGAAGCCCCGCCTAGGTGATACTGTCCATAAAGGAGAGGGGGACAAACTGCTATGAAGCCCCGCCTAGGTGACACTGTCCATAAAGGAGAGGGGGACAAACTGCCATGAAGCCCCGCCTAGGTGACACTGTCCATAAAGGAAAGGGGACCCTTGCACTCTGATTCTGCCTCATTTAGTGCCCAAAGTGTAACAATCATTTGTAAAAACGTCTGACATGTCATATCAGAAGTGCATATCGGTGGGGGTCCAGGTGCTGAGACCCCCACCGATATTTGTAGAATGAAGGAGCAGGAGCGCTCAGCAGCACACGCTCTGCCCCTTCATCACCATTATACAGAGATGACTTCCATAGACTGCTAATAGGAGCGGCTATGGAATTATCATGGCTGGAAGTTCCATAGGCTTCCTTATAATTCAGTAGAAGAAGGGGAAGAGTGCACACTGCTGAGCGCTTCTGCCTCTTAATTCTAGCCATAGGTGGAGGTCTCAGCACCCGGACCCCCACCGATACAGACCTCTAACATGTCGCTATGACGGCCCGGTTACATATCTTGCATTGGAGCCCTGGAGCTTCTAGTTACGCCTTCGGTTGCACAATCAATATTAACTATAGAATATCTTTTTTTTTGTTCTTAGTCATGTTCAGATCTGCGGTTTGTGTCCTTTGTGGATCAAAATTATATTATTATGGTGGATAAAAAGCTGAGGAAAAGTTTGCAAGAAACAAAGGGTCAAAATATCCAGGTATGTGCTGCTTACAAAACAGGTGAAATAAACTACGGTGCAATATGGGAAAAAAATTTAAGGGATTCTCTGGCAAAATAGTTTTTCTTTCAGATCAAAAAGGTATACAGATTTGTAATTTACTTCTATTTAAAATTATCAAGTCTTCCAGTACTTATCAGCTGCTGTATGTCCTGCAGGAAGTGGTGTATTCTTTCCAGTCTGACATAGTGCTCTCTGCTGCCACCTCTGTCCATGTCAGGAACTGTCCAGAGCAGGAGAAGTTTTCTATAGGGATTTGCTGCTGCTCTGGACAGTTCCGGACATGGACAGAGGCGGCAGCAGAGAGCACTGTGTCGGATTTGAAAGAATACACTACTTTCTGCAGGACATACAGCAGCTGATAAGTACTGGAAGACTGGAGATTTTTACATAGAAGTCATTTACACATCTGTATAACTTTCTGACACCAGTTGATTTAAAAACATTTTTTTTTGCCTTTATGTTCCCCTTTAAATGGTAATAGAATAAATTACACTTTTATTTATTATCTCCTTTTACATTTCAGAGAAGGAAATTCGCTTCCAGTAAATTCCTTAGACGGACGGAAGATGGCGCAGACGTTGAAATCGAGCTCTTACCTCCTACGGCAAAAGGCCAGAGTAAAGCCTCGGCCGTTCCTTCATGGTGTCGATGTCTGAAATGTCAGAAGGAGAGCCGGCTGGAGGATGAGCTGTGCTGCCGGTCTAGCAGAGGGGAGTGCGTTACCAGCTCACGTATGTTTAGGAGACTGGTCCTGGACAGGCACGCTCTGGTCTACGCCCTTCAGTACAACGACCCATTGTTACCGCTACACTCTATAGATGGGGAGAAACTTGTCGGCTGCGCAGAGGAGCGGTATATAGAGTGGCGATTTGGCTCCAATAAGGATATTATGGGCTTCGCCAAAGTCCCGAGCTGCTGTAAGTTAGAGATTAGAAATGTATTGGAGGGTGATATTCATGAAACCGCGATAGATGAAAAAGCCCAATTGTTACCCGATGCTTCCCAGAAAGCCTTGCTGCAGCATCATCTGTGACCGGTATATAGCAGGAGCTAATCCCATCGCTAATGTACCAGGGACGGGTCCTTTAAAACGTCCTCAGATCATATCAGGCATGAAAATAATCGAAACGTTGCTGCGGTGTATAGAACTCGCTGTTACATGGCGCCCCCTACTGTTATTAGGATTCCACTACCTAACCTGTTCTGTGCCGGAGAGCAGAAGTTATTGCTAATATGAGAATTATTATTATTGGGTGATCTGTGAAAAAGCAGGAGGCACTCAGTCACCCGAATAGAGGAGGTGTGACCACAAACACTGGACATGAGGGAGGTCGAAAGGTGTATGTCTGTTTTTTGAAACTTTTTGTTTCTACTTGTTTCTAAATCAGAATAGAAGCGTCTTTTTTTTTTTTTTTTTATAGATGGTGAGTGACGCTGGGTATCTATGGATACATGATGTCTGCGTTTTTTTAAAGGGACTTGTATCATTAGGCTTTAAGGGGTATTCCAAGAAAAATAAACTTGTCCTCTATTCACTTGTCCCCCTATACAGGAGGGGGGCGGGGGACTGTCGGAGGCCGGACCCCCCATGATCTCTTACTTAACCCCTACTTACTTTTCTTGGAGTACCCCTTTAATACTGGTGAATGCCTTTTAATCCATATTTTTGGTCTTTGATTCTATATTAATACACACTTTTTGTTTACTGAACTTTTTATTTTTATTTGTATCTAATAAATATATAATAAATATCTAATGTGTGTATTCATATTCCTTTCCCATGATGGTGACTTCCAGTGATGATGCCAGGAATGTATGTCCTGCAAGAAATGTTTTACTCCTTCCCAGTCTGGCACAGTGCTCTCTGCTGCCACCTCTGTCCATGTCAGGAACTGTCCAGAGCAGGAGAGGTTTTCTATGGGGATTTGCTGCTGCTCTGGACAGTTCCTGACATGGATAGAGGGGCAGCAGAGAGCATGGTGTCAGACTAGAAAGAAT